>NC_046262.2:2489626-2684722 GCF_009819885.2 Catharus ustulatus
TCTATTCTTAGACACCATCACTAGAAAGACAAACCCACTCCTGTGGTTTATTTACAATGCCCATAAAAAAAAAAAAAAACCCACCTGATTCCAGCAGAGATTGCACAGTGCAGCATCCCCTGCCCTGGAGTGCTGACATCCCTGTGATGGGGGTGAGCCCTGCAGGCTGGGGGGGACCATGGAGACTGTGCAGAGGAGAGCAGCCCTGTGCTGTGTGGGAGATGGCAAGGGTGGCCTGCTTGATCTTCACTCACACCTCCTTTGCTCTACCAGCAGCGATTACCGTGCTGTCACCCCTCACCTGGACTGTCTGGACAGCAAGTTCACCTCTAAGCTTCCCCCCTGCTCCTCCTGACAGCTTGGCTGGCACTCTCTGCTCTTAACAAAACACACACTTTGCTCTGCATCTGTAAATAAACGTGTTGGTAAAATCACAGTTTACCACTTGGAGCTTTTTCTTGGACTCCTCTATTGTGCTTTGCAGATCCTGCTCTCCTGCACTGGCATGGAGCTGGGAAATCACCCACTGCCAACACCCATCTCCAGGGGTAGGAGGGCATCAAGTGCTGCTGTTGTCACCACGTGGTGGGAGAAAATGTCTGGTTGGGGTCTTTTGTGACAAAGAAATTGCTGGTCAGACTTTGAGCTGCTGCAATCACCCCTGTTTGTTCACAGATGATGAGCAAGAATGTTTGTCTCTTCCACAGCTGTCTATTTCCCTGTGGCATCTTGCTCTCCTGCAGAAAAGTTATGTTCAGAAAGGACAAGATGTAACTTAGGGTGTGTCTAGGATTCCCTTTTGGCCAGACTGCCTGAGTAAACCTGGTTAAGATGCATGAAGTGAATTGATGTAGGGCTGGACTCATTTTAAGCCTTTTTCAACCTAAATGATTCTATGACTTTACAAAAACCAGTCTGCCCATATACACCCAGTCTGATGTTTTCTGGATACATCATGGCACGTGAATCCCATCACCTGTGCACCCATTGTAGCATGTAGGAAATCAGATGAAACTTGAATGATGCTTTGTTCCAGTCCTCCCACATTGCATGTCTGGTTTGCTTCATGTTGGGTCAGGCTTCCTTTTTCTGTCACAAAACCTGAAACAGCCACACTGGTCAGGGTAAAAGCCCCTCAAGGCCAACCTCCTCTCTCTTGTTTCACATGAGGTAGTGGTTTTAGAAGTGTAAGAAAAAAGACAAGCATTTATGATACTTCCTCCTAACATTCTTTCAGGTTTTGACTAGTTCTAGTTGGGCACTTACTTCCTAAACTGATATACCAAACAGAAACTATTTAACAGGTTTATTTTTCCAGTTATTAGTTCAAAGTTTCCAGCCTCCCCTTCAACATTTAAACTTTCAGCAACATTAACAGCTTTTGTCAAGGACTTCATAGGCTGTGTCCTTTTTTTTTTCCCTTAGAACTTTGTTCCACAGGCATCATTTGATGCCCTGTATTTCTTGAGGCAGAAGAGGGAATAGCTGATTCCTCTATTCCTCTCTGCCTTCTTCATTGTCACCTGTGATTTTACAGACCCTCTTCATACCTTTGCTTTCCACACTTCAACAGACAACTGCAGAGCACCACCTTATTTGCTCATTACTCCTTTGGGAGCGACTGCAGATCTTTTTTCAAACCTCCTGCAATTTTTTCTGTTTGTTTTTTTTCCTCAATGCATTGATTCTTATCAGCAAGAACCAGCAGCACAAGCCCCATCCCCGATTTGCTCCTTGGGCTTGTAGAGTGGCACATGATGAGCCATTTGCAGAGCCACAGAATCCCTCAAAAGTTCCTCAGTGCCATGGAGTGATTGGAGAAAGGAGGAATGAAAAGCCATCAGCTGTGACAGACTTTCCTCCATGCATCACCACAGTGCACAAGCAGGACAGCCTCGTTATTAATGCATTTTATTTCTCTGCTGCTACCTACTCTTGCCTCCCCGGCAAAAACCTGTCAGGATCTTGTTGCCTTTTTGCCTTTAAGCCTGTGAACTCATGCAGTGTTTTGGTTTAATGAAGGTAACTCTGCTGAAAACGCTGACAAAAGAAAAATACTCATTCAACTGCGGCCGCTGGCTAGATATAAATGAAGAGGACAATGAGATCGTGCGGGAGCTCCCCGCCGAGGGATCTCTGGTGACTGAAGTCATGCCAGGTGAGAGCCACGGGCTCTGTGCAGAGGCTTGCTTAGGACCTGAATAGAAAGAAACCCTCTTTGTGTGAGAGATGCACAGGCAGACTGATGCAATTCAATTAACTTCTCTTTCTGGCACTTTCTCTCTGCAGTATTTTCTGTGTGCATCATTAGCTGCATCAACACAGAGAAATCCCAGCCTTTTATTAATTTTTTTTTTTTTTTTTTGGAGCATGTTTCTCTGTGGTGGGAAATGGGAAAGATCTGGCCACAGTACAATTGTTTCCAGGGCTTGGTTTTTTTTTTTTTTAAACTTGTACTTTTTTTCCAGTCTCCCTTAAAATGTGAAATGCAAGGTTTGAGGAATATTCATGGAAAGCAAGCCTAGCTGAAATGCAATCTAAAATTTGACAATCATATTTTGGGCTCTAAAGTTTTATTTAGTTATATGCAAATTTATGCAGCTGTATGTATAAATATATAGTAAGTTGCACAGCACATTGGTGTGTGCATATGCATCTTTCAGTATGTACGAGCAATCCAAACTATTTATTCTTTTAATTGAACTGGAGATTTAATTAAGGAAAGCTGCAGAACTTTGCCCTGGCTTCCTGGAGTGGCCACTTCTGCCTTGACCTTGTGTCACAAGAATTACATCTACTTAGAAGGAGAATTTAGGAGAGTAGAACATCTCGAGGTAGCCGGTGGGATTTTTCATCTTTCTACTCTGCAGACCTTGAGTCCCCAGTTTTCTGAAATTTCTGGTTCTGACGCTGGTGATCTGCATGCAGTGGAGCAGTTCCTCAGAAGAGGAAGAGTAATTGTAATTGCAGATGTTATTAAAATGTAAATAAACCTTGTTTTGAAATGTATTTTTAATCAGCTGTGGAGAGGGCAGCTTGAGCCCTCACTCAGGCACTTTCCTGTGTGGAGAATTTGTGCTGAGCAGAGGGGAGATGCAGCACCTCTGTGTTGGGTGGATTTTGGAGGGAGGGTGGGAGCACTGCCTTCTGTCCCTTCCCCAAACTGGAGAAAAGGGGATCTCTCTCAAAAGTTGGAGGCTGTGGGCTGGCTCCTTGTTGTGATGGCTCTTCCTGGAAATCCTTCACCCAATGGGATGGAAGGGCAGAGAGGAGGCCATGGCCAGGGGAGGAAGGTGGCAGATCAAAATCCATTCAGAAAAACTGCATGACAACCTTAGAGGTGAAAAGCAGGCAAGACAATCCAACCTCCTGCATAAAGTTTGGACTCTTGGAGGGATGATCTTGGGGAATCTTTTCCAACCTTTAAGATGTAATGATTTTATGATTCAATGATCATAACCATGACAAGGGGATGGGGCCAACTGGGCCTGTCTTGTCCCAAAAATCAAACATTCCATTCCTCAGGTCTCTGAGCACTTGCCCCTTTCTAACTTTTTATTTACCTGCCATTAAAATGTTTTCCCCAGGCACACTGCAAGGTTCCCAACCCCAGGGCCATCTTGGGAAGGCAGAAGGAGAGGTAGCAGGACAGGGGCACTCCACTTCACAAGATTGTTCTTGAATGGGCCAGGATTTTTATGTCCTTGTTTGGAGGACTTTAATGAGTTCCCTCAATGCTTCAGTTCTTTCTATTTTTAGCTTTCCCCCCTTTTTCCTAGTGGTAACATGGAAGTGTACAAGTCAATACATCAGCAGAAGTACTAGCTGGAAATACGAACACCTAAAATTAATTACAAGCCTGCCAAAAACGCAGCAAATTTAGACAGCGACTAAGGGCATTTCTAGGGCTGTTTCACTAACCTGTGTCTCCCCAGTGATCAAATACAGGGTGACAGTGTGCACGGGCACGGTGAGTGGCAGTGGCACGGACGCCAACGTCTTCGTCTGCCTCATCGGCGACCAGGGCGACACGGGCGAGCGCGTCCTCTACAACTGCATCAACACCGTCAACAAATTTGAGAAAGGCAACGTAAGTTCACACAGCAGCACCTCGACACAAGGTTTTTAAAGTGTGCAGTGATTTTTTATAATTTTTTTTTTTTTATTTTTTTTATAATGTGTGTTTGTAAACTCAGCTGATTTCCTTGCCAGCTCAGGGTAGGGAAGCGGGGAGAAATAAATCTTGTCGACAGAGCATCGTAACAGGTTGCAGCTGGAGGGAGGCTTGGGTTGGGGACACTGTGTCCTTGCTTGATGTATGCTCGTGGAAGAGTTTCTTGGTTTGCTCCACAGCTAAGTTCTGATTGCTGAAATTGCATCTTCAGATTGGGGAAGGCTTCCAGGAAATCTACCAAGAATAAAAAGAGAGCCTTTTCCCTTCCCTCTAATATAGCACAAATTTGGCTCCCTGGGGAAAAGGAAGGAAAAAACCATCTTATTTAATGTGAAAGTCAAAACCCAAAGCCTAACACGTTTCCTTTATAATTCCTCCAGTCTCCCTCAACCATGCTGCACTCGATTTTATGTCTTATTCTCTAACTGATTTTCAATATATTTTTGCCAGTCCATGTTCAGAATGTGGGGAGGTGGAAATGGACTGAAGTCAAGACAGATCTTATTCCTCAGAAAGCTGGAGATAATGAAGAAGTCGAATAGTAGTTAAAGCCCTTGCAGCATTGGCAGTATCAGCAAGCAAATAGTTTGCTGATCTGATCTATAGGGTCAAGCTACTTAATATGTATCCAGTTTTGGATCTCTAGGGTCCAACTTAGATTGGTAAATTGTAATCAATATCTCCAGAAGGAGATTTTGAGAATCTGATCACAGAACTCTGCAGATTTCCCTTCTCTCGTGTCATTATTTGATTGAAGGTTCAGAGTGGAAAGAAAATGAAGATAAAAGGAGGTCACGTTTTCAAAATAGACCATTGAATTTAGGCTTCTGAAATATGCATTAGCACTTTGAATTTGCCTTTGAGTGTCCAGAATTTCCAATTCTTCACTGAAATCACTGAGTTCTTCTAGACTTTAAAAGAACTTTCATCAAGTATTTCTTGTGCTTTTAAGATCTGTCTGTGGAAACGTGACAATTACACAACTTGAGTCCATTCTGGTTCTAAATTATGTATAGGTTTGTATAAAAGGACTTTGCAAACATCTTCTTCTTTTGCCTATGCATTGCCATTATAGATATTTTAGTTTTGAAAGCTAGATCCAAGCTGTAAAGGATGCCTTCTTGTTATTTGATGAAGCCAGTGTCTGTCAAAATGGTAGCAAAATGAGTCATGTTTTGGTGCTGAAAACTGTTTCATTGCAGTTGCAAGGAAAGATGCTTGGTTTGCAGAGAATACAAATATTTTAAATGTAGATAATGGCTATTTTATGGCATGCTACATCCTTGCCCATGTCCAGATTGAATAAGACTTGGATCCATTTGGTCTAGTGGAAGGTGTCCCTGCCCTTGTCAGGTCTCTTTAAGGTCCCCTCCAACCCAAACCATTCTAGGGTTCTGTGATGATTCTGTGATATTTGTTCACCAAAATAAATCTTAGGCTAACTTCCATGAAGGAGGATAAAAAGGGGAAAATAATTTTGGCAATCAAATGATGTGATTAACAGTATGCAGGCAACATAAACCAAACTGGAGCCTATTAGTGAAAACTGCTCTCCTGGCTCAAGGAGCTGAAAGCTGGTGAATGAATGGGAAGTTGTTTAAGAATTGATCCTGACAAACTTAGAGCTCATATATTCAAGAGGCTGAATGAGTATATCCACACTGATTAACTCAGATACCCTGCTAAAAAGAAATGTTGCTAAGTCAGTACGGTCTCTAATCTACAGCCACTTAAACCAATAGTACCTTGATTACCAATTTAACTGAGAAAGTTTGCCTGCAGATGCAAACTAACAGCCTGTATAGAAAGTGAGATTTAAAGATGCCTCTAAATTTGGTGTTTGCCCTGTCGTGGTTCCAGTTAGTTACTTACTCATTAATTTATATCAGCCCTTAATAAGTAAGGTGAGCATCATGGCTAATGAATTAAATTACATTGACTTGGACTGAGTCAGGGAGATTTTGATGCCTTAAATCCCCAGTTCAGCAGTTTTGAGAGTGTAAGTAGCATTGACATGTGTAAGCCCACCATAAACACTTTTAGCAGTGGCAAAATGCTGTCTGCATTCTGAAGGTCAGTTTGGAGTCCTGAATGATGACATAACTATTATAGTTTTAACAAATTGTAAACACTGCCTTGCCACCATGCTTCCTGAGAGCTAGCTGGATTTGTGCTACCACCATGAGTGCTTTGGGGAGATGAAGAACAACCAAAATATAGTATTTATCTTTTTCTTACCTAAGCAAGGCATCTCATCCTGATGGCAGCCACAGCAGTGATGTCTCCATGTTGGGCTACACGCTCCAAATATGCTGTGTTTTTATTGCCATGCACGTCCCATGGGTGTGCATCTGTGCATGGGCCACAAAAACATTTGCCTGGCCTGTTTCCCAGAGGTGTAGCTCACTCTTCAATGCATTTCCCTTCCCTCCTCCATCAGGGTCTCTTGGTGCCAGTCAGCTCTTGGGTAACAGAACTCTGCTCTTTAGGACATCATCCCTTCAGCTAATCTGTAGGTTGGTTATTTCAGACTATTTCCAGGGAGGAAAAAAATAAATAAAAGAAAAAAAGGCACTAAATCCGTCTCTTGTGGGGTACTGAGGGTATTTATCTGCTGGGTTTGGTTCACACCCACTCATGGAGCAGCTGGAAATAGCCCTGTGGAGCCTTGCCCACACTGGCATGCCAGGAAATTAAATGGGGTTAAACTGTGCTGGGTGGTCGATGCTGCCTGACTTTAACACAGTGTAGTGACTTTGAGCTGCACCTCCAAACACCTCTGTTGATTTGGTCTGAAGTAACCTGCTTCTGACTTCTCAGGAAGCTTATATCTGAGCAGGGGTTTGAACTTGGATTTCCTGCCTCTCTGTATGAATTTCTTAATAATCAAATTACTTCTCTTTTTTTTTCAGTTGTGGAGGGTGTGCAATGACGTGGCAGATTTAAAATGCTGGCAGATCATATATTTACAAACCTAACCTTACACACCTAGCACAAATATTCAGGCTTTTTATTTTTTGGTAAATTTGTACATTCTGCTTCAACTTGAGAAGAATTATCTTGCAGCATGCTGATGATGTTGGTTTGATTGCAATAATAAATTTGAGTTGTTTGTTTTCTTTTAAGGAGAAATATTGCCTTACCTTTTTTATTCTCCTCTCAAAGGCTGATGAATTCTTCATTGAAGCAGTAACGCTGAAGCAGGTGAGGAGGGTGAGGATAGGGCATGATGGCAAAGGAGGAAGCAGTGGCTGGTACCTTGCCAAAGTGATAGTGAGGGAAGAAGGACAGCCAGAAAGTGAGGCTGTGGAATTCCCCTGCTACAGGTACTGGAAACAATGCTTGCAAATTAAGTCTCTGTCTCTGCATTTGCCAGACTTTGAAGAGCCTGGTTGTTGGTCCATGACTGGAATTTTCTGAGCACAGCTTAATCCTTTTTATTTATTCATTTGTTCATTATTTTTTGCTAAGCCTGAAAGCAAAGAATGTGTTTTGGGAGGTTTAAGATACAGCTAACTCCCCATACCAAATGACCAGCAATCTGGATTCTGAACTCCTCTGCAATTAGCTCAGCAATGCAGAGGATTTCCAAAAGACAAAATGCAGCCTTCCAGTACCACACCAAGTGTCACTGAACTGCCTGCTGCAGAAACACACTCTGCAACCTGCTGGTGCCACTGCATGTGACGAGGTGCTGGTCCCTCACATGCACATCCCATCTTTCTGGGAAAATGGGATGCTGTTTTTTGTGTTGGGAGCATGAAAAATTATTATGCTGCCATCTCGAGAGCTCCTTGCATGAGGGGAAATGCATACCATGCAGACAGAGATTGTGGCAGGGCAGAGGGCTCTGGCTTACCCCTGTGGGTGGGTTTTAAGTGTAGTCTACCCTTCCCTAGACAATCAAGTGGCCAAAAAAAATGTGCTGTACTGAGGCTGCCTTTGGGGGACAAGACGATGATCTGCCCTGGCACTAACTGGGGTCTGCCTCAACTCTGCAGCACAAACTACAGAGAAATGGGTGAAAACATTAAGGATTAACTCCTGCATAGTCCCACTAAGCCTCTCAGGATGTCCACCCCTTAGGATGGACCTCCAGTGAGCTCCATTTAACAACCAAGTACCTGTTCCAAAAAACCATCTCCTGGGCACAAGTGGAATTGTAAAACTCAAACACAATTGTTTTAAAATTGAAGACAAAGGTAAAGCCTCTAAGCTGGCTCCTTGTTTCTTGAAAGAACTCAACTACATGAGGGGAGCCAAAAACCAGGAGCCAGCCCCAGCCTCTTGGCATTGCTAAAGCCCTGTCACATCAGAGAGCAGATCCACCTTGCAGCAGCAGACACAATGTCATCTTGGTTGTGAAAAGCAAGCCAGTCTCTCCCTTCTCAGAGAGCAAACACAGCCATTGCTGCCTTTTGATCCATATTTAACAACCATATGTTTCACTGAGTTAAGCAAGCAAGCTAGACAGGATTTTTTCCTCGGACATGAAGTGTCCATTTGGAGGCCTGCTTTGCTCAGACTCCTCAGAGATATTTCTGTGTCTAACTGCACACAGCAGCTGGCTCATTTTGGAGATTTCCTTTTTGAATTGTCCCTTATGTGGCTGCTGCACTGGGTGTATTCCACCAGCTCTGAGTGACACCCTTCCCCTTCAGTTTGCACCTGTGGATCAGAAACATCAGTGAGCATTCCCCTCAGGCCAGGGAAGGGAAAAGGGCAGAGAGAAAAACCCAAGACCTTATCCCCAAAATATTCATGGTGAACCTTCAGGCTTGAGGCCACCAGCGATGGAATTCCACTCTTCTTATCTTTCTAAATGTCTCTTTTTCCCAAGTGATACCAGTGTTGCTCCTGTGGCTTTTACTCGCTGTCCTTGTGCCAGCATTATCTCTTTCCTCTCAGATTGAGAAGGTGACATGACTGATCGCCACCAAGCACAGGGACAGCTGCTCCCTCCCTCCCTTTGGTGCCCGTGCCTCCCGGAGGCTGCGGCACCATCGCAGTGTACGGGTGTCGTCATGAGCTGAGATCTGAGGGCCAAGGTGCTCACCCACTGCATCCTCCGAGGGATAGGGATAGGCACTTCCATGGCCTGCAGCGTTTGGATGTTCCCCTCCACTCCTGTGGGCCAAGGACAGCCTTGGCAGGAGCTCAGGGAGCGCTGCTTCACCCGCCTCCTCAGGGGCAAGGGGTTGGAGAAGGATTTGCTCAAGAAGAGGCAGTGAAAGTGGGGTTGTTAGAGACTCCATCCAAGGGGAGAGTCTCTTTCTGCTTGGCCAGTGGACATGTTGTTCTCACTGCCTTTATCTCAAAGATTTGATGAACTTCCTTTCCTACACAGCACAATTGCGCAGTCTGGAGAAAACACCTTTTGCTGCTGGGCTCACACTGAAAGTTGCTCCATTGACCTTGTGACACTGAGCTGCTCCTGAGAGACAGCCAGGGGACAAAATTCCTTCCAGCAGAAACACATCTCACCTGTGCAGAGAGCCGCACAGGCTCCTCACCTCTGTGCAGACCAGGCTGCAATGCTCGTGGGGAGCAGATTCTCTATCAAAAAGCTGCCTAACCAGCTTCCTCTCTGACTAATATCTTCAACATACCCTTAGAGATCTTCACTGTACAACTTGTGGAAGTCTCTCTGTTCCTGTTATTTACGTCTTTATACATATGACTCTGTTTTGCCTTTTAGTTTGAAATCTTTTCTGCAGCTCCATGGGATCATCCATCACTTAGTAACCACAAGAGCTCTGTAAGAAGAACTGCCTTGGTTGTACAAGGGAGATAGTAGAGATAAAGAGAAGCTAAGTGGATTAATTGTGAGTTTGTGTCAGATTCAGGAAGAGCATCGAGAAATAACAACTCCCAGGCCTGTGCTTTCAACTCTTTAAACAGTTGGCTTAGAGTCAGTGATTTTTAAAAGAGGTCATTTGATCTGTGCTTGCAAAGAGTAAATGCAAGTTTCTTCCCTGAGCATTATTTGCAGAATTACTAGTACATCACTTGGATGCAGTACTATTCCTCCCTTACAACCATGTGGCATTATAATATCCATGCTTTTAGGAACTGAGAACTGGATCATTCAGAGGCATCACTGAACAGTTTATACCTTGTAATACCTGATGTGGTTTAGGCATGGTGATGATAGTACTAGCTGCAAAGCTCAAAATTCAGGGAGTTCAACTTTTGCCTGGGAAATGAAGCCAAACTTTTTCAAAGATCAGAACTGAGTTCTTCTGATGTAATTTTCTCCTCAAAGCTCTCTGGAAGTCCAGGAATGGACTAGCTGACACTCTCTAAAACTGCCTATTTTTTATAATATTTATATCCCAGACAGAAATGAATTTTCAATCAGACAAAGTCGTGAGTTCGTGATAGGATAGAATTTTACATGCTATAAATCATTACAACTCCACTGAAATCTTCAGTGATATGTCATTAAATTTTTTTCCTAAGCATCTAGCCCCCACCATCCTAATTTTTCTCCAGCACAAGCATAAGGGAACATTGTTAATTCTCTGAAGAACAACAGACCATGAATTGGATGATGCACTAGGAGACTCCTGCAAAAGAACATTTATTCAATCAAATGCCAAAAAATGTTCATCATACAAAGGAGCCAGAGAAACCTCCTTTTCTTGCCTAAAAATAAACTGAAATGTCTATCCCTTTTTACACATTTTTGTATATAGGTTATATTTAAAGGCACACACAAATACATATGTGCCTCTGAATCTAATGGATGTGCCAATCATTCTAATTGCACTCAGGCTGGGTTTCAAATGTTATATATGATGTCATATTGTATTTTTTCCAGTGGTCACCTGACTCTCTGATCCCCTAGAAATTCTGAAGTGGCTTTCATGTTATATTTCTGTCCTCTTTGAGTTATATTGGTCATAAAGCCTTTCTTTAAAACCAAGGATGTGACACAGGACAAGGATACACCCTTGCAAAATCCACTGTGGCAGGTGAATTACATTCACTGAAATCATATAGAGGTTCTGATAAAATAAAGGACTTTGACATGCCTTTTGTACCAGGGATATGATGGCCCTGCACTGAAATATTCTATTTTCTGCAGCCAGATGTCAATCCATTTGTGTTTGAGGTAAGACTATAAACCCCTGGTTTCAATCTGCTGCTCGGTGATATGCTGTTGGAATTACACTGAAGTGAAATTAGGATATTGATGCATATGTAATGAAAGGAAGGGATGCAGTGGCACTGCTTATCCAAATATTTCCTCTGTCACTAATCTTCTCAAGAAAATACTGCTTCTGCCACTCCTGGCTGTTCTCTTGGCTGAAACAGTGCAGGGAGCTTTAAAGCCACTTCTGCTGATAAACCTCCTCTTCCTCCTCCCACCCAAGATATGCTCCTTCTCTTGCCATCCCTATCTACCAGCACTGGTAGAGAGAATTTCTTTATCTTGGGGTGTGTCCTGCTTCTCTGATTCTCCTCTGCCCTCACTGCTGAAGCAGTTAGCATTTGCTGTGCTGCACACAGAGATCTGTTTCTTGTGGGAAGTGTTTTTATCCTGCCACCTCAGCACGGGAGAGATTCACTCAGATTTATCCCAGACACCCCTAAAGTGTCAGCAATGGCAAAGGTGATGGAAAGCATCAGCATGTCCACTGGCAGCAGAAACAGCAGCTTGCAGGGCACAAAATACAGGAGGAGGAGAGAAGTGTGTCTACCTTGAGAGCTTCTGCCTTCCTGAAGGCCATGCTGAGCTCAGTGGTCCTGGGGTGGGGAAACTCAGGCTTGAATTTTGTGGGACCTCCCAGCTGACACTCATGTACACAGAACCATCTTGACTTTTGGGATGACGTGATCCCCTAGCCATTGGATACCTGTCCAAGGATGTGAATCCTGAGCCAGCATCAAGAACTACATAAACCAAAGGTATTAAGGACCAGATTTAACAGGTAAAATGACCCCATCCCACCCCAGCCCCAAAATACCAATAAAGGCTTCCTTCTTAAGACAACATGATGTCTTAGCATGCTCTTATTGCAATCTACCCTTGCTCAATTCTTGTCACCAGTTTCACAGTCTTCCCCACAGATTTTTCTGCTTCTCTATCCCACCACATCCCTCAGCCTCTGCTGAGGCACAGCACCACATCAGATACCATGAGGTGCTGGTGTGATCACCACACGTTCATGTGTTCTTCATGCTGACCACCTGAGCTTCCAGCCCTGTCCAAGCCCACCTGCTTTACTGAGGGAAAGGGAAGAATTTGGATAGAGTGCACACCCCACAACCTTCCAAAGCTTAGAGGGAAGCTGGAGATGCGTGTCTGTGTGGTGGGAACCCTTTCTGCATGTGAACACTGCTGCTCGTGCTTCCAGGACTGGCTAGCTCTAGCTCATGTTTGGATTTTTTTCCTGGTGCTGTTTGTTTTTTGGGTTTTTTTTTTGCATGGGGTTTTTTTTTTGTGCTTATTGTTTTCCTCTGGGTGGGAGGAGAGGGGAAGAGATTGAAAATGTAATATTCCTTCAGCTGGATGAAGTGGAGACGCACCATCCTGGGTTTTCCAAAATATCTGCTCCAGCAGGTGATGACTTTGAGCTGTGCTGGCTTTTTACCAGCGAGGTGCCTTAGGTTTGATCCAGCTCCCAGCAGCTCTTTGTTCATGTCCCCAAATCCTGGTTCTGAGGGCCATCCTCTGGTTTCCACATGTGCTGACTCACTGTCAAAGTCAAAGATGGAAACTTTGATGGGAAGTGAGCTTCCCCCCTTTCTGGCACACAGGTCAGCCAGGGACAAGGAGTGTGTCACAGTGACACTGTGGGAAGCTCTCAGGGCACATGGGCTGCGTGTGTTTGTGCAGAAGCAGGTCTGCTGTGGTCCAGCATGGCCACCTTTAAAAATAAACAGTTTCTGGGGATTTATTATTACTCCTTCTGGTTCTGAAGCCATTTAAATCTCGGCATGACCCGCCAGAGAGTGCTCATTTGTCCTTTTCTTGCCCCTGCTGGTTTGAAACTGTATTTTTAGCTGCAAAGGGCGCTGCTGCACATAGATGTGTACCTGGGAACAAATGGGCATTCTGAGAACTGCTCCTGCTCCACAGCACCACTGTGGGAAACCTGACCCTAAAGAGATGCCCACAGGAATATACTGAGTGCTGCAGCAGTCTGGGTTTGAAGAGGGGAGTGAGAAACCTCTGGCTCTTGTCATGCAGTGGTTGCTGCAGGGCACATGATGGGGTTGAGGCTGTAAATCCTTCACCCCTGAGGCTGAAGGAGCAGCTGTGAAGGTTGCCAGGTTAGCAATTAACTCCCCTCTGTTTTGGGAGGGGATATTTGGTGGGGGACTGCAGAGGGAACTTTTGGAAAGGGCATGTAGTGGTAGGAAATTATCTTAAGCTGAAGGAGGGCAGAGAGATTAGACATTAAGAGGAAATTCTTCACTATCAGGGTGGGCAGGGTTGGCACAGGGTGCCCAGAGCAGCTGTGGCTGCCCCTGGATCCCTGGAATGTCCAAGGCCAGGCTGGACAGGGCTTGGAGCAGCCTGGGACAGTGGAAGGTGTCCCTGCCATGGCAGAGGTGGCACTGGGTGTTCTTTAGAGTCCCTTCCAACCCAAACCATTCTAAGATTCTGTGATTTTCCTTCCAGATTTTTTTTTCCTTTGAGGTCATGCTACAGTTTGCTTTGTGCTGAGCTCCTCTTCTTAACTAGTCTAGTTGGATCTTTGGTGTTGAGGAACATTGCAAATCCTTCCATTTTTCTGATGCCAGCTGCCTGCACAATACCCAACCCTAAAAATGAGAATAACATAATTCATCCTCTCCTTTTAGTAGCAGAGGCTGCAAGTCCTTCTGGTCACTGAAGGTCAATATTTTCAGGACACTGAGACTGCCTGTTCACAGGAATAACTTGTGGTTGTGGAGTTTGTGCTTTTCAGAAAGAAGGACATCACAGCAGATGCTTATCTCCTGCAAGCAGAGCTCTCACAGCCCCTCTTCTTGGAAAAATGAAGATTTAAAATGTGGCTGCCGTATGGTCTGGTCAAGTCCCTGCTAAGATAACAGAGATACAGAACCCTCTAAAAATACATTTTTTACTGTAGTATGGATATGGACTATGTGTGAAGCCAGCGTAGATTTTGAAAGGTCTAACAGGTGCTAGTTATTCAAAGATAACTTACTTCTGTTTGTAAACCAGATGGCTTGACAAAAATGAGGATGATGGTCAGATTGTCCGAGAATTAGTGCCTGCTGGGGAGTCACCATTGCTAAAAAGTGAGTTTAACTTGGAAAAAAAGAAGGTCTGGGTTTGAGTTGTACACGGATGTGTTTATTTGCTTTATTCTTCTTAATAATTCTTGTCAGTTCCCAGTAAATCTACTGGGCCTTTTTTGCCATTCTTATGCAAGAAGCTGCAGCAGGTCATGCTGAGAGAAATGCCTCTGACTCTTAAATTCTAGTTTATGAATGGGATTAATTTGCATATAAGAACATAATTGCAGTGTTATATATGCAGAAAGAAACATCGGTTTTTAAAGTTGTGATTTGTTTGAGAACTGCTTTCTTGTATATCTTTATCTGAAGGATCTTGAATTGCCACTGTTTTAGTAGAGTAAATTCCAACAAATAATTGCATTCTCTGAAGAAAATCACTAAAAATATTATATTGCCCTTTTCTGGACAACCAGGGCTCCAATGCTACAATTTTCTTTAGAACATGGTGCTTGCATGGTGCAGGGTGTTTTGTTAAAAAAAGTAAAAAAAAAATTAAAAAAATTAAAATAAGAAGGCTAAAGTTATTGAATTAAATTGCAAGTATGAAAATGGTGAAATAATCCCATTTGCCTAAGTGCATTTTTATGGCTTGGGTAATCATCTAACAGTGAGAGCATATAGAATACTTTGTGCTTACTAGTGTATATTTTGGATCTCTTATTTTTTGGTGAATAACTCCAGGGTGTGACAGCTTCTCCAGCACGGCCCTGATGCTGGATGTATAAAAGGAGGGCAAAGCCCTTTCTGTGTCTGTATCTGGAGCCTTCCTCCCCTGTAAATTATGTGAAGCACATTGCCTGGCTGGGCACTGGAAATGCCACTCACAATTCCTCGTTTTCTGCATCAATCTTACTCCAGATGTCAGTTACCACATCAGTGTGAAGACAGGAAATATCCCCGGTGCCAGCTCAGATTCCAGAGTTTTCATCAAACTCTATGGTGAAAAAGCAGACTCCAGCAAAGAGCCTCTCTTAGTCTCTGACAATGATCTGGGCAATTATTTTGAACGTGGTCGAGTGGATGAGTTTACTCTAGATATGATGGATATTGGAAAGGTAAGAGTTATTTGCAGGAGGTTCTATGCTTTGTGCAAGTGTCTGAATACAGGATCAAATTAACACTCCATATTGAAGGTGATGAAAGAACCTTTGGCATTTACACTGGACATTAAGAGAGACATTTTACATAGATTTTACACCAGTAATCTACTGTGCATGCTGGCATGTGAGGAGTGTTTTAAGTCTATAGCTCAATACATTTATAAATTATGGACACTGGGGAAGAACACCAGGGTAAGGGGGCTGTTTACACAAATTCTGTTGTGCTGGGTTTTTCCCTGCCCCTCTGGGTTTTTGTCTGCTTTTCTCAAAGATCAACCGGATCCTGATTGGGCACGACAACGTGGGCCTGCGGGCTGGCTGGTTCCTGGCCAGTGTCCAGATCACAGTCCCAGTCCAGGGAAGGCAGTACATGTTCCCCTGCAACCGATGGCTTGACAAGGACGAGGCTGATGGCAGGGTGGAGGTGGAGGTCTACCCAAGTGAGATTTTGCCTATTGAGAAATGTAAGAGGATGCATGCTGGTTTATAGTTAAATATGTATTGCTCTTCAGGGCAAGGTCACCACTGTCTTAGGCACTAAAACCAAAAAGTCACCATGCCTATGAGCTTGTATTGGTGAGGGAAGTAAAATATTCTCCTCATGTTTTCTGAAAGAGTTGGAAAAACATTACAGAGATTTTCATCTCCATTTCCTGAGACCATATGAAAAATTTACATCCTGCACAACACACCACAAGACAATGTGCTTCTACACTGCAATATCAGTGGGCTCTTCTTTTTTCTACACTTATCTGGCCCAGTCCTTTTTTCTCTTTATGCACCAGCACATGTCCCATCCTGTCTTTATTATCCTGTTTCCTGGAAAGGAGAAGCTGTTTGATAAATAAGTGCCAAATCCCTACTGGCCACTTGACTTTTATCAGTAGACCCCTTTTCTTTTAAGGCTACAGTTAAAATTTGCTGTCAGATCCTGAGAAAGAATGCTGTGTTTTTTCCCTGCTCTCTGTAACTCCCTCCTTTGTAGGGTACTAAGGAGATCATTCAACCACTCTATAGTTAGTACTGAAACAAAATTCCCTTTTAAGGCTCTGTTTTGCACCCCTCTGATACTGGCTAATACTTGTAAAAGGAAAACTATTAGGTTAGTCCTCAGTGAAGAGTTCTGTTATCTCACATTTAGTTTGGATAAGAGCAAATGGTTGGCTGCATGGACATTTGTTAAGACAAGGTAATTTAATTTCGAACCTGAGCCCCCGGGAATGTTGTTATCTGGGTCTCTCTGCTGATTTAATTGCTTTATTTTTGGACTAGTGATAAACTATGAGGTGTCTGTAGTTACTGGAGACGTGCGAGCCGCAGGCACCAACGCCAAAGTCTTCATGCAGATTTATGGTGAGACTGGCAAAACGGAATTGATCATCCTAGAAAACAGATCCAACAACTTTGAAAGGGGAGCCACAGATATCTTCAAGGTATGATGAAGGCAGTCACTGCCACTTCTAAGAGGGGAAAGGGATGATCAGCCAAAGTTGAGACATCTATGGAGTAACTGGCCCAACCACACAAAAAAAAAAAAAAAAGAAAAATACTTTTCAAGAAAATTGCAGGTCTGGCAGTATCTGTCTCTGCATACTCAGGACTGTCCTCTGGCCACAGTTTTAGAAGGCTTTTTATTTCTTTTTAGGGTTTTATGTTTTGTGGAGGGACTTATACCTTCTGAAAGGCTACTAGCAAAGATGTTGTTTAAATTTATGATCTAATAGCAATATTTGTTTATATTTACTTTCAAAAGGATCTCGAAAGACTTTAAACTTTGTGCCTGACCACATGTTATTAGCAATTCTCACTGAGTATCTGGGGGTAAAAGAAAACATGTTTGTATGGGAGTATAAGGAATCCCAGGTTTGCCTGTGGTCACACACACCATTCACTATGGGCACAGACATCAGCCCTGCAGAGGTTGGCAGCTGTAATTCCTGTGAATGTGTGAGTGCCTCCTGGATTTTACAGTGCCTCTAACACTGCTCCAGCAGGCATTGCACAGCCCTGGCTCAGCTCAGTCCTCCAGGTGTCAGTAGGGTTAGAATTCAGCTCATACCTCCTTCTGAGCAGCCCAGCTGCAAAGGGAGTGTTTGCAAGGGTGAGAATCTCCAAGACAACTCAAGGGAATAAGCCAGGACTTGGATAATCCAGAAGGATGTCCTGGGCTGGAGAGGCTGCACAGTGAGTGTGGATCACAGCATGGTCAGGCATCCCCTCCCTCTGGGACCAATGTTCTTCTCTGCCTTGCTAGCTTGGGGTTTCTGCCCAAGGTTTGGGGGACAGGAATAGTCTTAGAGCTTGCCCTGATGTGGAATCAGAGCAAAGACAGGATGCTCTGCCAGGTCACAGCAGAGCCACATCCTCTGTGCTGAAGGAGGGACCAGCATCTGGACAGTGAAGCAGAAAGTCCAGGTGGAAGCAGGATTTAAGGCACATTTGTCACCTGTGCTCACAGCACAAGACTTGGAACAGCAGTCTTCTTATGAATTTGCAGTCCCACAAGGTTGGATCCATCTCAGCAACTGAGCTTGGAGCTAATTGCTGAAGCTCCCCTGAATCATCAAGATTGGGATATTCTTCCAGCTGTCAGTGGCCAAATGGAGTTGCCTTTATCCACAGCTTTACCAGTGTTGTGCTGTGCATTTTTGACATCAGCTCACCTTCTCCTGCCTCATTTTCTGGCTTTACTGAATGGAGTTACTGATGTTTATCTATTTTTAATGAGTTTTGGGGCATTTGAAATTACTAGTACCTTATAAATGTTTGCTTTTTCAAAACTCTCTATAATTTTAAGATTAGGTTTCTCTGATTTTGAAGGAAATAAGCTTTCTAAATTTTATGAGTAAGAGCTATTAGCCAATATCAGATTTATAATAAAGCCATATGTACAGTGTTCTGTTTACATAGCATTGCTTATATCCTCTCTCTGATATTTATTGCCAGATTTGAAAATTATGCCCATTTCTGTGATATTTTTTATAAGCACACAAGCCAGAAGCTCCGGAGCATTAATAAACAGATCCTCTATCTCTTTCACTTATGAATGTTTACAAAAAGACACGGGCAAAAATAAGATTCTGTGAGCTACATGATAATAGGAAATGCCATCAGTCATGGGCAAGGCATGCAGGATGATTACAGTAAATCTAAGGGTAAAGCCATGTAAGGAAAGATATATTCTTTATGTCAGGACAGCAGGATCAATTTTACTTTTTTGATAAGCATCTTGTGTGCAATTGATTTTGTTTTAATCTACAAAACGCTTCCAGACTAAAACCTTGCACTCCAAGTGCCAGATTTCAGCCTGAAGCAAATGTTTGCAAGTTTTATAACATAAACACTGCATAATGGCATAAGCAATCATCAGAAACAAGTCACGGGTTGTTGAAGGATTGTGTGGAGTGAAATCTTCTATCCAGCTTCATTAGGTAGTAATCCAGACAGATAATCTAAACCAAGAAGGTTTTGTGTCTGCTGTGCTGACTAGAGGGATGTAAATCTTCTTACTGATCAGCCTTCTGCCTCTGGAGCACGGTAACCACTGATGGCTGTGTCCTCTCTGCTCACCAGCAAAGTGAGAAAACACTTCTCTAATTTTCCAGATGAGAAGGAAGGAGAAGGGCACTCCAAACCCAGGGCCTGTGTCAGAGATCAGGTTATAGGAGTTAACTGCCTTTTCACTACACCATTATTGCTTCTTGCTGGGTTCATATCCTGTGCTGAGTATGAAAGGCACCTTATTATTAATTTTCAAAATGCCTCATGCACTGAGAAGCTGTACAAACCTGGTGTGATATTATCATAGATTCATCTTCAGTGGCAACACAGAGACAATACAGGTAAGGAGAGCAATGAGGAAGTAGGGAGCCCAATAAATACGGATTTAGCTCCTCTCCTAACCATAGCTACTCTGAATGTCTTCAGCCTAATCCGTCCAAATGAGATTTGGTAATGGAAAGTATGAAATAGTAAAGCAGGAAGGAAAAAATAAATGTAAACTTGCTTTAAGAAATTGTTCTTATCCTTGCTTAGATATTTTGGGTGATAGAGGCCATGCTTCTCATTTTTAAGAATGTGCTTTATGAAATTAAGATTGTCTTCTATCTCCCTGGGTGCTGGCTTTCCCTTGGTGGCAGAGAGAGGCTGCAGATGTTGGCAAGATTTATAAGATTCGGATCGGCCACGACGGGACAGGCATTGGGGATGGCTGGTTCCTGGAGAGCGTCACGCTGAAACGCCTGGCCACAAAAACAAAGGAGGCTGATAAAAACAAGAAGACAAACAAGTCTGGTGAGGAGGAAGAGGAGGAGACCAAGGAGGAAGAAGGAATGGATGTCTACACATTTGTGGCACATCGCTGGCTGGCTAAGGATGAAGGGGATAAAGAGCTCGTGGTGGAGCTGGTGCCTGATGAGGAATCTGACCTGGAGGGTAAATACCAGAGGGAATGTGTGTGTATGTGTGTGAGATCAGGCTAGGGAGGAAGAGGATGGTGGGTAAACTCAGCCTGAAAACTGCACAGAGCATGGAGGAGACAGCCTGAAACTGGAATACCCTAAATATATACAGGATGTATATGAGCCATATCTGTATCTATCTATCTATCTATCTATCTATCTATCTATCTATCTATCTATCTATCTATCTATCTAATCTATCTATATGTATATCTATATCCATCTATCTATCTATATCTATATCTATATCTATATCTATATCTATATCTATATCTATATCTATATCTATATCTATATATATATCTATCTATCTATATATCTATCTATATCTATACTATCTATATATCTATATCTATGTCTATGTCTATATCTATATCTATATCTATATCTATATCTATCTATATCTATATCTATATCTATATCTATATCTATATCTATATCTATCTATATCTATATCTATATCTATATCTATATCTATATCTATATCTATATCTATATCTATATCTATATCTATATCATCTATCTATATCTATATCTATATCTATATATCTATGTCTATATCTATATCTATCTATATTTATTCTATATCATCTGTATCTATACCTATATCTATCTCTATCTATATCCTCTATCTATCTATATCTATCTATATCTACATCTATATCTATATCTATATCTAATCTATATCTATATCTATCTATCTATTTATCTATCTATCTATTTATCTATCTATCTATCTATCTATCTATCTATCTATCTATCTATCTATCTCTATATATCTATCTATATCTATCTATCTATATCTCTATATATATATATATTTATGACTTCGATAGGATTCATCAAAGGTCATCTGGGGCACTTGGATCAAGAGTCCCAGAGGCTACCACTATGCATGAGAGTTTAGCAAAATGTAACTCCTGTTATGGCCAAGGAGACAGCTGTTCATGTTTTAGGATAGATGCCAACAAACTCCAGGCAAGCTCTTTCTGTGCTGGCATTGCAGGGGTTACACGGTGAGCCACAGATTTGATGAAATAATGGCCATTTTTGACCTGCCTTTGCAATTTCACTTGCAGAAAATACGTATGAAGTCCGCGTTCTCACTGGGACGGTGTGGGGGGCTGGGACAGATGCTAATGTCTTCTTGAGCATCTATGGCATGGAAAGAGGAGACACGGGTGAGCGCCAGCTGAAAAGGTCAAATAACCTCAACAAGTTTGAGAAAGGACAGGTAATGCATGAACTCCGCTCACTCAAGCGAGGAGGAGGCTGGCAGGGCTCTCTCAGGCGACTTGCTTCTTCTCACTTCTTTCTGGTTTATTTCTGAAACGTAGTATGTAAAGCAAAATGCCTCAAAACGTTTTCCAGGGGAGATTCATTTGAATAATAAGCTGAACACCAATTTCATGTTGGAGCCACTTTCAGAGTGTGCTTCCTGTAAGCATTCTGGTAATAATGCTTCCTTTCAGGAATACTTAAAACTCACTAACTTCAAATTTATATTGGAGAGTATTTTTGGGGCAGTTCAAGCATGGAGATATTTACATGCAAATACTATTCTAAATGTTCTGCCCAACCAGCCAGGGAATAAAAACAATATTACACAGTATGCTGTAATTACATTATAATCTAATCCAATTAAAGATCATCTCTTGTATGTTGAGTATTTGCTATAAAACGTTTATGAACAATTAACAAGCTACTGTTATAGCCAGGAGTTTTTCAAGGAATAATTCCAAAGAACAAAAAATTATAGAAACAAAAAGCAGCTGTGGAAAACTTGCAACCACAAAAAAAAAAGAAAAAGAGCCCTTAGGTTGTTAAATAAGCTGTTAGCTGTGATTTATGAGCTTGGCACTGGTGAAACTGCAACCTGCACATGGTTCTTCATTCAGTGGGAAGAGCTCCAAGCTGCAAATGTAATGCTCCTTACTCTTGGGAGTACAAACCCTAAGTCTACCAACATATTAATCACATTAAAATGTTTAAACTGTTATGATAACAAGGACCATCCTGTCACACTAATACAGTTAATAAATGATCCTCTTGGTTGTGGTAAATGGCAAAAGGAGGAAATTCCGAAATGTTTGAAATAAAGCATACGGGCTGTATTTTGGGGCTATCCCGTGCAGAGCCAGGAGTTGGGATCAGTGATCCATGTGGATCCCTTCCAACTCTGGATATTCTAAAATTCTACACAGAGGTTTGCAGGAGAATTTCCATGGAGTCAACATGGTTTTTGTCCAGTTCTACATTCAATCTGTGGGAAAACACTAAGCCTGAAAGGAATGATATTTAGCAGAGAGGAGTTAATCTTACAGGAACTCAAACTGGGATGAGGTAAAGAGGGGAGTGAAGGGCTGAGCAGCTCCAAGGCTATTACTGCCTTGTAGGAGCCAAACATGAGTGTTAATGGGGGACCTCAGAGCTCTGTAGTTATTTTTGTACACCCGCACAAAGAGCACAGAGAGAACTTACAAACAGCTATTTTTCTAATGGCGAGAAAGATTACCCCTGGCCATTTACTGCCTTTCTTCCCTTCTTTCTTGGAAACACAGCCATTTGCCTGTTGCCTCCCGTGCAGGTAGACGTGTTCACCGTCAAAGCCATTGACCTGGGCGAGCTGAAGAAGCTGAGGATCCGCCACGATAACACTGGCACCAGCCCCAGCTGGTTCCTGGAGAGGGTAGAGATTGTTGACCTCAAAGAGAGCATCACGTGAGGAGCCTGTTGTGCCCTTTTTGTGTGGTCAGGAGACCTCTGGGGCGTTTTGCTGCCCCAGAACCTCTGCAGTTTGGGAACCAGTGGTGTTTGGAAGGGAATCAGCTTTTTTCTGTTTCTCCTGGGATGGGCTCATCTCTCCCTCCTGGAGCAGAGCATTTCCATTCTAGGTCCCACTTTGAAAGTGAGCTCATGTGGTTTTTGCCTTTTGTACTTAATGCAAAGGTCTGGGCCAAAATCAAATTCTGATCTAAGCAAATTCTCAAGATTTCCACAGACAGCTGGATGAGCAAAGAAGGGGTTGTTCAAAACTTAAAATATGGGCTTGCCTTTGAGCTGGAACTTGCCAAACCGTTGCGCAGTGCTCTGATGGGTGGGACCACTTAAGGACAAGATGGGTCCAGTCTTCATAAACATAAAATACCTGGGAGACTGGAGGTTCCTTCAAGTCACTGAACCCCTTCTGGGAGTGAAATGAAAATGAATCAACCATGTGGGGCTGGCAGCCCAGAACAGCACTCAGTAGTATGTTCTCCCTAACCTATTTATGGATTTAGTTCCCACAGCACCCGATCTCGAGGATGAAAACAGATGTACTGCTCAGCTTTGAGTAATCTTGTTTTTTTTTTATTCCCCCTCAAGTAGCCTCTGATCTGTGCTTGTTTATGTTATTAAAGCCTGTGAAGCCCTGTGTAAGCACTGCTGTCATTTTGTAGGTATTACTTCCCGTGCCAGCGGTGGTTGGCAGTCGAGGAAGACGACGGCCAGATTGCCAGGGAGCTGGTCCCAGTGGATGAAGCATTTGTAAAGAAAGATTCAGAAAATGAAGGCCAGTCTCCTGCAACTTTGGGCCTGGAACAGAAAGGTGGGATATATATGTTTTTCTGTATTTCTTCCAATGTGAGGTTGGAAAGGAACCAGGTTGTTAGCGCTGTCGAGGGCATTAACCACTAGCAGTTGCAGTTACTCACTGGGCTGTGAGTAATTTTGACCCAAAATGAAATTTTCAGGTGTGAATGAAGTGTCAAGTGTGTGTCAGACTCTGAGAAGTGGTTCCTCCTCATTTTTAGTTGATTTAATCATCTTGCAAGATTGAACCCAAAGCGAAAAAGCTAGGAAGATGGGTAATATGTTCAGTCGTAATTTCTGAAATTAAATGCATATTGGTTGCTAATATCTTAGGAATGAATCTAATTCATTTCACATCATGGACTGAAATGGTTAAAGTTCCAACATGAAACTGAGCAGAGAGAATATACACCCAAAGAAAGAGAAGTACAGTAATTTCACGACCATAAGGCGCACCGGACTATAAGGCGCACCCCCCGGGAGCCGGCACATTTTGCAACTTTGTAGATCAGATAAGGCGCACCGGTCTATAAGGCGCACCGGGTTTTTTTTTGCAGCGAGGCTCCGCCCCCAGCTCCTCCCGCACGCTTGCTGGCCGAGGCCCCGCCTCAATCCGGCAGCCATTGGCTCCCGGGCCTGCCTGTACCCGGCAGGGCCGGGCTATGCCCACCGCCGCTCCGTGCAGCATCCCCAGGGCCCCGCTGTTCCGGGAGTTCCCTGGCGCTCCGGGTGACCCAATGCCGGCAGGCTTGCCCCGTGCCGCCGCTGCCCCGATTCCAGCTGCTTGCCCCCTCCCCGCGTGGCAGCCGCTCCGATTCTGGCGGTTTTCCCCCTCTCCGCATGGCGGCCGCCGTGCTTCTGGGGGTTTTCGCCCCCCCCGCGCGGCGGCCGCCGTGATTCCGGGGGCTTTCGCCCCCCCCGCGCAGCGGCCGCCGTGCTTCTGGGGGTTTTCGCCCCACCCGCGCGGCGACCGCCGTGATTCCGGGGGCTTTCGCCCACCCCGCGCGGCGGCCGCCGTGATTCCGGGGGCTTTCGCCCCGCCCGCGCAGCAGCCGATCCGATCCCTGCGGCTTTCGCCCCCCCCGCGCAGCAGCCGATCCGATTCCTGCGGCTTTAACACCCCCCGCAAGGGAGCCGTCCCAATGTCGGCGGGCCGGCCCCGCGCGGGGGTGGCCCCGAAGCCGGCGGGTCCGCCCCGCGCGGGGGCGGCCCCGAAGCCGGCGGGGAGGCCCCGATATCGGCGGGTCCGCCCCGCGCGGGGCCGGCCCCGAAGCCGGCGGGGAGGCCCCGATACCGGCGGGTCCGCCCCGCGCAGGGGCGGCCCCGAAGCCGGCGGGGAGGCCCCGATACCGGCGGGTCCGCCCCGCGCGGGGGCGGCCCCGATGCCGGCGGGGGCGGCCCCGATGCCGGCGGGGGCGGCCCCGATACCGGCGGGTCCGCCCCGCGTGGGGGCGGCCCCGATGCCGGCGGGGGCGGCCCCGATACCGGCGGGTCCGCCCCGCGCGGGGGCGGCCCCGAAGCCGGCGGGGAGGCCCCGACACCGGCGGGTCCGCCCCGCGCGGGGGCGGCCCCGATGCCGGCGGGGGCGGCCCCGATACCGGCGGCTCCGCCCCGCGCGGGGGCGGCCCCGATGCCGGCGGGGGCGGCCCCGATACCGGCGGCTCCGCCCCGCGCGGGGGCGGCCCCGATGCCGGCGGGGGCGGCCCCGATACCGGCGGCTCCGCCCCGCGCGGGGGCGGCCCCGATGCCGGCGGGGGCGGCCCCGATACCGGCGGCTCCGCCCCGCGCGGGGGCGGCCCCGATGCCGGCGGGGGCGGCCCCGATACCGGCGGCTCCGCCCCGCGCGGGGGCGGCCCCGATGCCGGCGGGCTCTCACTTCCGGGGTGGCAAATGTTGCAACTTTGTAGATCAGATAAGGCGCACCGGACTATAAGGCGCACTTCCGGTTTTGGGGGGAGATTTTAGTCAAAAGGGTGCGCCTTATAGTCGTGAAATTACTGTAACCTAAATTTATCTCATTTTCCATCTTGCTGCTTGTACCAGTTGTCTTTGGAAATAACTTTGCCTCACTTGTAAATAAATTTGCATGGTAACCACAGAGAACTGACACACTCCTGGGTCTGATCCTGCAGGGTGCTGAATGTCCAACACTTTCACTGCTTTCATAACCAGTGAAAGGTTTTAAACTCTCTCCTGTTTCCTCCTGAGATGTTTTTGAAACCATGAATAATTGCTGCAATCTGTGTAGTCAAAAAACTCCACAAAACGTTTATCCCTATGATTCAGAAAGATGTGCTGATCGACCAACATCTTGGAAAGATATGTCCAGCTAGGGAGGAAATATTCCATTTTGGAAATCTTGAGGTTATAGCACCTGAGCGAAGACCATATTAGACTTTTCCATTGGATTTTTTATGAGTTAACTGCATTTTCTAGATGATGGTGCAGTAGAAACATCCCTACTGATGCTGTTCTGAAAGGTGTGTTTGTGAATATGGACCATATATGTCAGTGTACACACTTTCTGGTATGTGTTACATGCACATGCATTATTTTATGCCAATGAAATAAAGCGGTGGGGGGGGGGGTATGTGGATTTTTTAAAATGAAATATTACAGTCAGAAGCAGCTTTGAGGTGGGTTAGAGGTTCCCAGGAAGCAAATGGAGCACATTTCTTATCTGTAGATTTGCAGGCAGTGTGCTGAGTGACTGGAGCAGTAGAAGATTCTGGGACCAGGTAACTCAGCTCACCTCAAGGGCTACGAGACCATAGGACAGGAATTAGAGATTACAGCATGGCTGTGATCAGTTAAAACAAAACTCAAACCAAGCACACATTTATGCAAGGAAAAATAGAGTTAACTCCTGCTCAGACCTCACACTCTTACATTAAGATGTTTTATCTGGCAGCTAAATCAACGACATACACTGTGAAAGTGAAAACAGGGGACAAGAAGAATGCTGGGACAGATGCCAACGTTTTCATCATACTCTATGGAAGTAAAGATGATACAGGTATGGCTTCAAATGTTGGCAAAGGACAACAACTCCCTGTTTGATACCTGAACAGACAGGTCATGTTTTATTTTCATTTCCTCAATACCCATTTCTCACTCCTTTTAGTGCAACTTTGTGTTCTCGCAGTCGGTGCACACATCGTGGTAACTTGGAGCACGGCACCAGCTGCTGTAAATCACTGCCAAACTTTGCAATGCTGATTTGCACCAGCTGCTGGTCTAAAGGTTTTAATTTCAATTATAGAAACAGCACAGTTGACTGGGACTACATTATTGAGTAGTGAATGCACTGGATGATTTGCTTTCCTCAGCAATGAATCAGCATGCTCCTGAAACCCAACCCTCCTCTGCCTCTTTGAGTGGCCCAGAAGTATTTAATCAGCTGATGAGCAAATCCTCTTGGAAGCAGCTGAGCTGTGTGTGCAGTGGCTGGGGTGCCTGTGAGAGTGACAGGGAACTGATGGGTAGCACTGATTTCTTTAGCTGCCAGCACAGCACGACAGCATCATCCCTGTTGCACTGCCAGAGGATCATCCAAGGAAGGAATTCTGTATATTTTGGGTGTTGATACAGACTTGGGCTCAGAGGGAGGGACAAAGCTCAGATCTTGAGATGAAAAGCCAATTTTTGCATTTTAGCCACTTCCCTCGTTCCACTGTTGACATTCCCAGAGGATTTGTTTCACATGCTGAACAATGTCCTTTTGCATCGCCACAACAGGGATAGTCAGCCTAAAGGCCTCAAAGATTAACAAGAACAAGTTTGAGCGTGGGAAGGTAGATGAGTTTACAGTGGAGTCTGTGGACATTGGAGACCTGAAAAAAATCAAGATAGGCCATGACAATAAAGGTAAGATAATCTGCTTTGTAATACAGTATTTCGAGTGCAGTGGGCGCATTGCTGTATAAAATAACCTGCCACCAAGACCCCAAATGTAATTTACCTTTTGGTGACAGATCCTTGCTGTCACTTTGGCTTCTGCTGCCACTGTCTGCTGCTGATTCCATTCCCATAGGACCTCAGTGGTGTCAACTTGCAGGTAGCTTTGCATCCTCTCCCTCGGCAAGAGTCTTTATAGCTCTACAGCCACATCTTCAGAGAGATTTCACAGATTTCACCAAACCTCATATTTGTTTTTATTTCATGGGACCCATACAGTTATCTCACTTCTTTATTAAATTTTTGGTGGTATTTTGGTCATCAAGTCTTGGCTGCTTTTTAGACAGAATTCTGTGTATCTGCTGCAGACAAGGGAGGCACTGGAGGTATGCATGGATCTCTTCCCCTACGGGTCACTGTTGAAAACTCCTCTACATTATTACAGAGGCCAACTGATAAAAGTGATGCAATAATTAGCATTTCCACGTGCACATCTTTAGCCTGACACTTATATGTGAAGGTAAATTTTACCTCAGTCCTGGGCAGTTGCATCCAACGATCTTTGCACCATATATTCTACATTCCCTTTGGCAAAAGACAGAAAGATTTATTTCACGGAGCTCTGGCGTGCAGTGATTCATTTGCTGTTGTCTGCAGAGGCTTCATGGGTTATTCACTGTTATCTCTGCACCACAGGTAATTCAACTGGCTGGTTTCTGGAATGGGTGGAGATTGATGCCCCATCCCTGGGACAGTGCCTCAAGTTCCCTTGTGGCCGCTGGCTGGATAAATCGGAGGATGATGGAGCCACTGAGAGAATTATCTTCCCTGCAGACCTGCAGACAGTAGAGTACACCCCATGTGAGCAGAATGCCATTTCCCCAGCTTACACTCATCATTATCTCATGCAGCTTTATAGGTTATGCCTCTCCCTTGAACTGGCTTTGGAAAATTTTAAGTGGTTCATGTGCCAGCTATTCAAATTACTACAAGGTTCCTCTGGGTGCTCTAGATTAACATTTACTGTATTTGCCAAATCAGAGAATCATTAGAAGTCATGTGGATGATTGTCTTTTTCTTCCTATTGCCCCATCCCCTCCAAGTCCTCTGCTCATTCCAAGCTGTCTTCTTGTCTCCAGTTTCCCTTTGATCTTGCTCCATTCTAATATTGCCATTTCTGTTGCCAAAGCAGACACTCTGGTCTTGCTTCCAAGTCTTAGTTCTGCCAGTGCCTTTGGCATTGCACACCCATCTCTTGCTGAAAGACCCTCTTCCAGAGTTTCTTTAGTGTGGTGCTTTTCTAGAAGTGTTGTACCAGTCTGCCTCTTTTAGTGTTCTCAATTTTACCTTACTCTTCCCTCCCCTCCAAATTAATGTTTTGGGTAAACATTACCCCAACTCAGCTCCTTCTGAGTACAAGCTCAAGTCTGCTATGGCAACTCAAACTCTTTAGTTCTGGAAACTTATTTACCTTTTTGCAGAATACTGAGGATCAGATAACATGATTTTCCTGAAATAAATTAAATATTTTTTCTTACTTTGCAGCCTGCTCTCTTCTCATGCTCCCCTCTCTTGAGCATCCTTGACAGTGTTCAGAGTACAGCCTGGGACTGTATTTGACTTGTCTCTCTCTTATCTGCTTCATTTCAAGTGGTGGATAAATTTTGCTCACCATTAGGGTGCTGTCAGAACCACTTTTTCCTTACATTGGGTTGAATGCCACAATGATGAGGGATGAGGTCTGACACCTGGGAGTTGATTTCCTGACAGGTTCTTCTTGGCCATTCATAAGAAAAGCTAAAAAATTTCACACTGAGGCTATCTCCCCTCTCATCCCCAGTGTATGCACTGAAGGCACCAAAAGCCTTACTGCCTGCAGTTTTTTATATAGATATCAAAATTTAGAGCTTCCCAAACTCCCTTTATCTTTTTTGGTTTCCTTCTTCACAAGTAGTTGTGGGAATAACCACAGGGAAGGCCATCAGCTGTTTTGCCTTCTTCTTTTTTATTATGAAGAGAGTGGTCCATGCTGAAGGTCCCTACCATGCCCAGACCCCTCTACCCTGCAGTCTGTCAGCTGAAATAATTTCTTCTCTGAGGATCTGCCACTGTCGTGTCTTTGTGCTTCCACATTCTTCGACCAAGGTATTTTAATTTCTGATGTCTAACTTTCTTTATCCAAACTCTCTGGAGCAGAAGACAGGATTCTCTTTGCTCCCTTCTGCCCCTTTGTCAGCCCAATGGAAGAAAAAGTTGATTCACAGAATTGAAAGAGACTTTAAAGCTCATCCAGTGCCATCCCTGCCATGGCAGGGACACCTTCCAGTGTCCCAGGCTGCTCCAAGCCCTGTCCAGCCTGGCCTTGGACACTCCAGGGATCCAGGGACAGCCCCAGCTGCTCTGGGCACCCTGTGCCAGGGCCTGCCCACCCTCCCAGGCAGCAATTCCTTCCCAATATCCCATCCAGCCCTGCCCTCTGGCACTGGAAGCCATTCCCTGTGTCTTGTCCCTCCATGCATCTCCATGGTGTCCTCTGGACTCCCTCCAGCAGATCCACATCCTCTTTAGTTGGGGATCCCAGAGCTCGATACGATATTCCATGTCTTTGTGTCTGAAAAAATAAATTAATTAATACAGGCAGTGATACCTTTTATAGGAGTGAATACAACCCAGACCCAACACATGCTTCTCTTCTGCTTTTCCCATGTTATCCCAATCAGTACATATTCTGATGCAGAAGTTGACTATATAATTTATTAATAGCTCTGACTATTTTAATGATGTAGGAGCCTCTGGCACGCCGTGCCTTTGAGCACACAGATCGTGTTATCCTGATTTTTGTCAGCAGTCCACATCCAGCCTTTGGAAGCAGTCAGGCCTCTCTGGCAAACAGTTTGCACCAGGCCTGCTGTCAGCTTAGGCTTTTTCACCATTTGAACCATCCCCACTGTGCTGTTTACTCCATTCTGGTTTCCTAACAATTAACCTGTGGGTTTCAGTTTGCCAGAGGTAACTAAACTGGCTCGATTTGTTTTGCGATGACTCGTGCCAGAATTGTTTCACGGTGAAAACATGCCATCCACAGTCCAATTAAAATCATCCCTGTGGGGATGCAGCTTTAAAAGTGCCATGTAAATGAAATGGGCATCTGACAGCTGAAAGTTGTGCTGCTGGTGACCTTGTTAGGGCGCTGCTTTGCTGATTCAGTTCTAAGCTGATGTTAATATTCAAGCAACAAGAGCAAGTGCTATGGCCTTCAGCAGAGAGGATAATTTTTAATTCATAATGCATAGTATGTGATTTTTTTTCATTTTTGGTATCCAGGATTTTTTTTTCCCCTCTTCTTACATTCTGGAGAAATTATTCCAGTTTACTTGCAGCACAACAGAGAGGGTTTCACTGGGTTGGGCAGGAAGAATACTGAGTATCTCCAGGCTGACTCTCTGTAGAGGAAAACTTCATCTGTGGCCTCCTGGGAGCTGTATTTAGAGAGCCTGAGCTTTTAATGAATGATTAGTCTCTTATATGGATAATCAGAGTAATAGAGGTGGTGCTGGGAGCCTTTTCCCTACCTAACAGAGATGATGAGTCTGAAACACAGTGCAAGCAGTAGTGTAAAGACCAAAAACTGCTGAAGATGTGGCAGAGTGGGAGGATGAGAATGACAAGCAGCTAGGAAGTCTGTAGTGAGGGATGGGAAAAGGGTGGAAGTTTTTTAGGGAGGTATGGATGGGATGTATGGATTTTTAGGGATGTATGGATTTTTGTAGGGACGTAGGGATGGTGGCCAGGAGCAGATGGTGGCAGTGGCAGGATCCTGGTGTTGGAGGCTGTGCTTATGGCTAGTGGGATTGAGGGAAAGTGTCTCCCTGAGGCAGGACAGCTCCCTGCAGCTGTTCAGGGATGCCCAGGTCTTACCTGGTGCTTTGATTTCAGAGAGGATTTAAAGGAGTTTGGGACAGGATAAGTTTGCCAGATAACACACCTGACATGTGCCCATGGCAGTGGAGTGTCTGAATTGCCACCATGGTTATGAGGTCATTCAGAGGATGGATTTGGGGAGTGATTCAGCTAATCCCAAGGAAAATGCCTTCATTCCTTGGTTAAGTGCTTCTTCTTTCTTGATTACATCTGGAGATGTATGCACTTGTTTGATGAGCAGGCATTTGAACCTATGTTTCTTACTCTGTGAGCTGAACAGCATCTCACCTTGAAAACTGAGGATATATTCAGCAAATCCATAGCAGAGCCTGGAACACAGCCCCTGTTCCCACATTCCTGGGTCAGCCTTTTTCCTGAGCAGGTCTGAGTCATAATCCAGCAGGACTGAGAAGCTGTGAACATAGAATAGAACAAAAGGAGGCATCAGAATTTGGGGTCATGGGTCATTCTGGAGAAACCACAGGAAAAGGATAGGGGAGTATTTGTGGTATTGAGCACTACTGTTCTGCATTCACCATGGGTCTGGGTTGTAATTTAACCTGTTTGACTCAGTGTTTCAGGGGAGGTGGTGCCAAGTGAAAAATGGAACAGAGGAATTATTAACTTCCTTGTGATGGATTTTTCTCATATGTTTAGTAATGGAAATATTAGGACTTTTTGATCAATAAGACTATCTTGAATATTTTTCACTGCCTCCAGTCGTCTTAACTTCATCCATCTTCGTAAATGTTCAAAAATTTGTGAATTCATGTTTTGCTTTGACTGTTGAGCTGTTGAAATAAATCTTGTTTCAGTAATTTTGGATGGCAGGTACACTGAATGTCATCTGATTAACCTAAAAACTCATTACATGAACACATATCAAGGTCAATTTGCCTTAAAAAGGAAAGGAATTTCCTTGTGAAAGCATTCTCATAGGACTGATAATTTAACTGACCACAAGTGTGTGATTGCTCCTTTCGTTGTTGAAATTTATAACTCGTTTTTTGTTTCATTAATTAGCATTACTAAGCTGGCTCCTAACTCCTTTTGGCTTGTTTCTGTTTTCTGCCATTTCCTAAACCAGTTGTTCCTTACGAGATCACAGTGTACACCAGTGATATTTTTGGAGCTGGCACGGATGCAGATGTCTTCATTGTTCTTTATGGAAGTGATGGGAATTGCACTCAGCAAAAATCCCTGTGCCTCAACAAGAGGGAGCAAAGGATGTATTTTGAAAGGAATTCGGTGAATCAGTTCATCGTGGAGGTAAGATGGAAGCGTGGGGAGCCTTGGGGAGCGTGCAGTGGTCAGGAAAAGGCACCCTGAGTCCTCTCTATTCTTGTGAAACCATCAGATTTATTTAATCAACAGAAAATGCTTCAGTGCCTGAGGTGAGTCTTGGAGAGATGTGGGAGGTCACAAAATGTGACCCAAATTTTGGTAAAGCTGGCCCTTTACCAAAAGAGGAAGGTCAGGTCAGCCCCTGCCCCTCCCTGCTCCTCACCTCCACTGGATCAAGGATGTGTTTCCATGATCAGGAGGGGACAGAGGTCATTTCCAAACTGACAGTGAGAGTGGAAATCTTGGCCAGGATGTGCCAGGACTGCTCTGCTGCTCACTGGTCTCACCCACCTCTGCTGCTCTGCTCTGGGCTGGGGCAGCCAAACCTCGAGTGCTGAGGGCACCTTTGAGTGCCACAGTATAAAAAGAGACATTAAACTGTTAGAGAGCATCCAAAGGAAGGCACAGGGATGGAGATGGGCCTTGAGGGGAAGCTGTGTGAGGAGCAGCTGAGGGCACTTGGTCTGTTCAGCTGGAGAGGAGGAGAATGAGGTGAGACCATCACAATTCCACCTTCCTTGTGAGAGGAAGAGGAGGGACAGGCACTGATCTCTGCACTCTCATCAGCAGGCAGGACTTGAGGAAACTGCAGGAAGGGCAGGTTTAGGTGGAATGCTGGGCACTGCCCAGGCTCCCCAGGGAATGGGCACAGCCCCGAGGCTGCCAGAGCTCCAGGAGAGTTTGGACACTGCTCCAGGGATGCACAGGTGGGATTGTTGGGGTGAATGTGCAGGGACAGGGGCTGTATGATCCCTGTGAGTTCCCTTCCAGCTCAGGGTGTTCTGTGACTCTGTGATTCTCTTGCAGTTTGTAAATACTTGGAAGCATAATGCTTTTTCTTCTGTTTCCTCAGGCAGAGAAACAATTTCTTTCCCTTAGACAATGTGATTTTTGAATACCCGGGCAAACTTTTTGAAAGATCTTACCAAGTGTTCCCTGAAGTGTTTGCACAACTGTATGCAAACAGTAAACCAGGGCACATCAAAGAGTGAGCTCATTTACATCCATAGAATTAAGCAATTCCTATTCCAGTATATTCCTACTGCTGAGAATTTGTGAGAGGCAAAAAATACAGGCAGACCTGCTCTAGCTTATCCTGTTGGTGCTGCCTCATGCCCTCCCCTTCCCTTCCCTTCCTGGCTGCAGCACCAATGCTGACTTCATAGAGGATCTTACAGCTTCTCTCTGTTTTGAGTCTGGTTTGGTTTTGTAATTGAGGGGAAATTTTAAACCAATTCTTTCTACAAGTTTAAATACTTGCAGCCCACATTGTTGTTATATGTCATGAATCATAAAATAAATCCCCAGTGTGATTCCCTTAAAACAAAGAATAAGACTTATTTCAGTGGAGTTTCCGCACAATTTTTCATAGTAGAGGTTGCATTAATCCGCAGGTATAAATCTTAAACCGAGTGTTCTGGTTAAGTCTTTATTGCATAAGATTTATTTCAATTTTGGTGGAATCTGAAACATCAGTACTCTCCTTAGATTAAGTGAGAGAAAATGCAGTGTGTTCTACCGATTTATAACATCATATTAACCTGTCCCCAAACTTCATTCTCACTTCACCAGTTCCTCTTTCTGCAGGAGATGGGAACAAAGCAAAATATATTTTTCTTTCACCTGCTTGTGCAGAGCCATAATTTGGAGTTCAACAGACCTTAAAAACGATTTGGGGGGTTTCAGAAAACACAAACTGGGAATTGTCTGTTTGCTTTGTGATTTCACCTGCCTCTATCATTTTGTATTTTGCAAAAGAGGCACAGAAGATTAGAGACTGCTCTTAGCTGTGCTTCCAGGTGATGATTTGCTGGAGATGCCTGCAGCAGGGTAAAGCCCACTTCTTCTTTAACATGGATCCTGACTGCTCAAGCATCGTTTTATTGCCATGTATTGATTAAAAGTCTCATTGAAAGATGGGTATTTGGATAGGACAAAAGAGGAAAAATAATTTTTCCCTAATGTATGCTCGTGTGCATGTGTGTGAGTTTTAGCAATGAGTTTGGATCGTTTAATTATTTCGCTGTGAATCTTGTCTGAAGTTGGAGCAGGGCTGATGGAGCCAAACCCAGCTTGTTCAGAGTGGGAATTCCTTGGGAAGTGCAGTCCTGCTGACTTATGGAGCCTTCTAAAACTACTGCTGTCTTTGCTTCTGTGTGGCTGGGGAGAGAAGGGAGTAGTCTCCACTGATGGAAATTTATATGCTCCATTTTCTCACATTTTCCAAGAAAATAAGACTCTAAGGCCCCAAGGACAGGACAGCTCAGTGTTCTACATGCAAAGGTTTGGGTGTTTTAAGGCCAGCTATGCACTGGAATAACCAAAAGCTAATATCTAGGAGCAAATTTCAATTTATTCCTGTTCAAGTCTTTGAAAAGAAAGTGAATTAAAAGTAATGCACTAGTAAATTACTCAATTAATAAGGTGAGGTATAAAAACCCACTATAAACTTCATAAATACTACTTCAAGGTATTAATCCTGTTGGATTTCTCAGAATGGCATTGGGATTCTGTGGCAGAGGAAGAGAGATGATATAAAATGACAGGCTGTTTCTACAGTACTTTGACCTCAAAGTTATCCTTCCAATATTAAGAGAGTGCACACAAGTATTTGAAAAAGAAAGGGATTTTAAAAGAGCAATTTAGGATGCAGCTGCATTGCAGTTTCATAGAATCACAGAATCAATTAGGTTGGAAAAGACCTCTGAGATCAAATCCAGCCTATGACCAATCCCCCCCTTGTCACCAGAGCAGAGCTCTGAGCCCCATCCAGTCATTCCCTGAATACCTCCAGGCACAGTGGTTGTACCACCTCCCTGGGCAGCCTGTTTCAATGTCTAATCATCCTTTCTGTGAAGAATCTCTTCCTAATGTCCAAACTAAACCTCCCCACAGTTTAGGACTGTTCCCTCTCCTCCTGTCCCTGTTCCCTGGGATAAGATCCCAAATCCCCCCGGCTGTCCCCTCCTGGCAGGGAGTTGTGCAGAGCCACAAGGTCCCCCCTGAGCCTCCTTTTCTCCAGGCTGAGCCCCTTTCCAGCTCCCTCAGCCCCTCCTGGGGCTCCAGACCCTTCCCAGCTCTGTTCCCCTCGGTGTCCTTCTTGAATTGAGGGATCCAGAACCGGACACAGCACTCAGGGTGCTGCTCCACAGTGCAAGTATAGGGAAAATTCCCAAACAATTCCCTTCATTCCCACTCATGCAGGGAGGCCTGAGGTGCAGGATTGCTGCTGTGCCACCAGACCTGTCTCATGTGGTGGGTAATTTGTGCAAAGCAAGGCTCTCTCCATTTTGGAGCAGAAGTCCAAGGAAACCTTTTAGCCAAAATGCAAATTCAGGCATAACTCCAGAGGAGGCCATGGAGCATCCAGGGCTGGAGCCCCTCTGCTCTGGAGCCAGGCTGGCACAGCTGGGGCTGCTCCCCTGCACAAGAGAAGGCTCCAGGGAGAGCTCAGAGCCCCTGGCAGGGCCTGAAGGGAGCTCAAATAAAAAGGGTGAGGGACTTTTTATACAGGCAGATAATTGACAGAACAAGGGGCAATGGTATTAAACTGCCAAAGGGCAGGGTTAGAGGGGATATTGGAAGGAATTCTTCCCTGTGAGGCTGATGAGGCCCTGGCACAGGTTTTTCAGAGAAGCTGTGGCTGCTCCATCCCTGGAAGGGTTCAAGGACAGGGCTTGGAGCCCCCTGGTCTAGTGGAAGGTGTCCCTGCCTATGGCTGGAAGATGGAACTGGGTGATCTTTATGGTCCTTTTGAACCAAAACCATTCTAAGATTTTATTTTGTGATTCTACAATTGACATCAGCACTAATATTTTCTCCCCTGGGACTTCAAACAACCTGAAACAAAATATGAAATAAGGTAAAGAGGCAGTGTCTCAAAAGTCACCAGTTGTTCATGCCGTAATATTTCACTTTTTAAATTGTTTTTTTCTGTTTCCTGTTTGTTTGTTTTGTTGCTGTTTGGTGGTGTTTGTTTCTTTGTGTGTTTTTCTGTAGCTGGAGGACGTGGGTGACATCATAGAAAAGATTCGCATCGGGCACAACGGTTCAGGAATTAACTCGGGGTGGCACTTGGACCGTGTCACCATCCGCAGGCTGCTGCCAAACGGGAAGGTAGGCTGTGAACCCCAGCCCATCCCCAGGAGCTGCCACTTCCATCCCCCAGATTGCCTCTCCTGCGTGCAAAGTGTGATTAACAGTGAAAAACTACTCCCTGAAGAGCAATGCGCACTAAACGAACTTGCTGGAGCCTGGGGATCTGGGGACAACAAACACGTGTTATCATGTTTTGTTCTTCAAATGCTGATGATAAGGCCCTGCAATAATTGCTTTTTTAAAGCTTCATGTTCTCGTGTGTAGTGCTGTTTTGAGGGGTCACAGGGAAGGAAGTGGAAAGTGGGTGTAGTATTTTAAAATAAAAAAGCATTGTTGCCAAACATGGACAAGAAACAATATCATCAGTCCCTTAATTGTGGAAGAATTAATGCAAGGAGCCAGTACAATTAAGGCAAGTAAAATGCCTGTCAGTGCAACTCCCTGAATCATGGTAACAAAGTGAGATGACAGGATTTTTTGGTGTTCATGTGAGCAAGATTAACACAGTACAGTCAGATTGGTCACCTTGATCCTGTCCACGTAAAAAAGTGTTCCTCAGCCCTGCTTTCAGATGCTGGCTGTACCAACAGGGATGAATCTGGCTGTGGGGATGTTCAAAAGAAAATCACCTCTTCCAGGGCCAGTCCAGAATTGGAGCAGTGGCTGCATTGGGGAAGACCTGGGCTCATTCCCCTTATTCCAAAGGGTTGCCAGTTTTTATCTCCCCTCAGGTGACTTCTAATACCAAGATCTAAACCAGCTTCAGTCATGGTGGACCCACTTCTCATCTTGCTTCCTCCTTCAAAATTTACAGGCTATGCTTTATTCTCTTTGTTAGAGTCAACTCACAGGCCTTCCTTGAACCCTCCTCACCACAGAATCATGGAATTGTTTGGGTTGAAAAACAACTCCAAGAGCGTCAACTCCAGCCCTTCCCACAGCACTGCCAAGGCCACCACTGACCCATGTCCCCAGGTGCCACATCCACAGCTTTTAAATCCCTACAGGGATGGGGACTCTTCTACTGCCCTGGAAGCTGTGCCAGGGCTGGATAACCCTTTCTGGGAAGAAATTTTTCCCAATATCCAGTCTAGATCTTCCCTGGTGCACCTTGAGACTATTCCCTCTCCTCCTGTCCGTTTTTCCCTGGAATTATACTCTGACCCCCACCTGGCTCCAACCTCCTGTAAGGGAGTTGTGCAGAGTGACAACGTTCCCCCTCATCTTCCTTTTCCATCCTCCTGAACAAACTTCTTCACAAGTCAATACCTTGGATTGCTCCTTTTTGCCAGTCTGGCATTAGCAGACTCTCAGCATATTCCCTAAGCCTTGCCTAGCTTCGTTAAGCTAATAAACAGGAATACATTGCTTTCAGAGATATTGCTATTGGTCACAGGCTGGAAGAAGATGAGGAGGGGGACACCCAGATGTGTGGGAACCAGGGGGAAAGGAATTCCTGGGCTGCCTCTCTCTACACTGAGCACTTTGGGAAGTGCCTGGGGTGCTCTTCAGTTTGCCAAGAGAGGGTCTCGGGGCTGCACCCCCTCCTCAGCCCCTGCTGCAGCTCTGAAGGGCAGGTGGAGAGAAACCTGAAGGTGGAGGAAGGGAGGAAAGCCCTGAACGACTTGGGAATGGAGAGATTTACAATTCTGCTGATCTTTTGATTATGGCATGGGAAAAAAAGAAGAAAGCAGAGCGCTGCATGATGCCGCTGATCAGCCGCAGGATATTATGACCTGCCACAGGATAGCAATATGCTGCCAGCTCTTCTAAAAGCTGTGCTACCTGATTAGACTGCTAAGACGTGTCTAGATGTATCTGTAGAGCTGCAAAAGAAAAATGAGGTCAGTAACTTTTCAGATTAAATTGAAAGCACTTGGGTAGGAAACTAGGATTGTTGCGCGCTGAAAAAACCATCTTGGCATGCCAATTATATTTGATAATTATATTTCATTTGTTACAACTTGGAGAAGGGAAAAGCACTGACTTCTAGCACACTGCCGTGCCCTGCTTCTAGCTTAGGTCCAGACTCAGATTCTAATGAAAGAAATTCTGTTCAGGGCTGCAAGAGGATTTTACTGTTGGTAATATAAACCAGTGCACTTTACACCACTTAAATATTAACACAATCACTAACAGGGAAACCCCAATAAAAACCGTGGCAATGGCATGGTGATTATCAATAATGACACAATTAACTCTTGCAGTAAGTGCACATTATGCCCCACTGTGCTGTCACTCCAGTCCCTAGATATCTCGTTACCAAATAAACAGTGTTTGCATCAATGGCACATACAGCCTGCAGTATGAATGCTCAGGAGCTGTTGAAAGCTTCAGCGAGAAATGTGGCTGAAGTGGGATCTCTATCAGGAGGAGAGAGTTTCAGCACTGAAGCATCGTTCTGGAAAGCCCCCTCTTCCCACCTGCAGGTGTGGAGATAAGCACTGTTCATGGGCTCGTTGTGCAGTGAGATAATACAGGTTAAGTCATCACACATCAGCGCAGGAAGGAGGAGGCAGGAATTATTAGGGGCTGTATGCTGCTTGTACAGCACAAATAACACTTGAAAGGGAAAGCTGTGAAACCACCTGAAGTGCTGCCAGTTTTCTCTGACACCATTTTGTCCTCACGGAGTTAAACATCTCCGTCTGGGGTTAAACAGCAGCGCTGCAGGGAGCAGCACAGGGGAGGAGAGATGGTGTTTCATTAACAGCCAAGATTTGGGCTGTCAGCACTCAAAGTGTGGTTCTGCTGCAAACTCAGAACAGCCACCCCAGCCCCTTGGAGGGGCTCTGCTCCCACAGAACAGCTTCCCTGGGATCTTTGTGTGGTGATGCTCATTCCAGATTGGCTGTGATCAGGGTGCACATCTGCTCTTGGGTGCAGCGATGGTGTCAGGGAGGGCAGGACCTGCACTGTAATACAGTGACAGCAATGTTCAGGATTGCTACAGTGAGATCTATTCCCTTCCCTTACCATAATTAATATTTTAGTATTTAAATAGTAAAAATAGTGAAGAAAGGGCCCTGTGTTGGCTTGGTAAGTAATCACAGCACAGTAATTAAGGTGGGAATTATTCACAAAGTGTGTCTACAAGAGAGCTGGAGAGGGACTTTGGAAAGGGATGGAGGGACAGGACAAGGGAGAATGGGTTCACAATGACAGAGGGCAGGGTTTTAGATATTGGAAAGAAATTCTTGTCTGGGAGGGTGGGCAGGCCCTGGCACAGGGTGCCCAGAGCAGCTGTGGCTGCCCCTGGATCCCTGGAGTGTCCAAGGCCAGGCTGGATGGGATTGGAGCATCCTGGGACAGTGGAAGGTGTCCCTGCCCATGGATGGAGGCTTGGAACCAGATGATCCCCTCCAACCCAAACCCTTCTGTGATTCTGTTAACATCCACTGGTATATTACATATGAAAGTGATGCCACACAGTGTGCTGGAAATCACAGGAAGCCCCTGCACAGGGTTAGAGATAAATTATGAGCTTGTCAGTAGGGAAAGGGCTTTTTATTTTTCCTGTATTTATTTACTGTGAGATTAAAACTAACTTCCCTTTTTTTTTTTTTTCCTTCTGTTCAGACTTGTGGCCTTTATATCTTGCATGGTGGCTCATGCTCCTCTCTTCATGGAGTCATAGCCTGGGGTGCCCAGCATGCAGAAAGCTGCCTGCATCTTACCATCTTGGAGGCCTTATGGGAGTCTGTTCTTAATGAATAGTCTGGGATTAATTTTGTTTACCAAGTGGAAAACACATGTTCTATTGTTTTTGTCTGTTTGATGATATAAATCATATTTGTTTCCACCAAAGTGAAGTCAAAACAAAAGATCAAAAATTAAATCAGTATTTTTCTCCTCTTATTGCATGTATGGGAATTGCCTGGAACCCAGCTTGAGTCACAGAACTATAGGCGAAATCATGAAGTATTGAGCTCAGGAAAAAAAAAAAAAAAAGGCCCTACTGGCTTCAAAGAAAATGCTGCCTGAATAAGGGTTGAAGAGGAATTGCAGAGTCTCAGTAAAGCACAGCTTCAGCAGGAATGGTGCAGTCCTGATTAGGAATTTACAAGCTTTAATACTGGGAAGGGCAGAGATGTGCTGGGTCGTACAGCCACTCTCACACACCCACTGGGAATCCTGTTTTCTGCTGCATGTTCAGTGCTTCTGAGACTCCTCAGATGTCCTCTTTCTGGAGAAAATACATTTCTGTGTACTATTTTAGGTCTGCCTCTGCACACACACACACGTACATGAGTTGAAAATCCTTGCCTGCATGTCAGAGTGTTTTCAAAGGGGAAATTCTAGCGTGTGTTCGTGTTGTTTTGAAGAGTTTTCCTCTGTCATGTGTACTCCAGGGCTCGGAAACTGTCACATTTCCATGTGAAAGATGGCTTGCAAAGTCTGAAGATGATGGTGAGACTGTCAGAGAACTGGTGCCAACTGATATTTTTACTGAAAAGCTCCTGAAGGATGGGACACTCAAGCAGATACAGGAAGAAGTTGAAGAGCCTTTAGAAGGTAATACATTTGTCTGATTTTTTGGAACAAAACATTCAGAGGTGTGTTCAGTGCCATGCTGGTACAGCTGTTCTCTTTCCCTTCCTGTTCTCTGCCCTCTTTCACACCTGCAGCCCTTCTGTGCAATAACATCATTATTTTCCTGTGGGGATTTTAAGAGCCTGTCACAGGCACCCTTCCACACCCATCGTTTCCATATCTCCTCTGATGCCTAACAAAATTCTTACATCTCATCTTCCAAGCTGTGTTAACCTCTTCACTCATTTGCCCAACTTCACCCATCCTGTGCACTCTGCCTCTTCCTTTCCTATCCTGAGAGTCTAATTAATGCTCCTCTTCCCTCCCAAAGTTGTTCTGCCTGCTGCCCATCACGTACAAATGTGTAGCCTGTAGAAACCTGGGTCATTGCAGCCACCTTCACCTCATTAAGGTGCCCCTCAAGAGGAGAAAAAAATTTTATTCTGTTCTGAGTTCATCATATAAAGGGGTAGTGTTCAGTGTTTGGCCTTAGTGGTAGCTGAAGCAAGGAAAAAAACCTGAAATTTCACCCCTAAAGTCATTGTTTCTCTCTATGCCCAGCTGTTTGCACCTCTTTCTCCTCTACAAAATAATCTCCTTTTCTCACCCAGAGCTCATTAAGTCCTTGAGAGAGGTCATGAACTTCCTCATCCTGAGCAGAGCAAAAGGAATTCAGCTGCCATTTTCATTCTTGACTCTTGCATCTGGCAACAAGATGATTCAACTGAGAAAATAAGTTCTCTCAGTGTTTCTTTTCTTTCAGAATCTGACTTGCATTCACTGCAGAGCAGTGTCAGGGTGGAATCAATGTGGATTGTTTTCCATTGCCAAGGGAAGAGGTGCCTTGCTGGAAGGAAGACCAGTGTCCTCCTTCCTCCTGTTAGGAGCTACATGGCAGCTTATGGGAGATTTCTTTCCCTGCAGAGGCAAAGGCCATTCTAAAATCAATTACTAAGTGGTAAAACACTGGCAAGGGTGGCCCAGAGAAGTGGTGAATGCCCCGTTCCTGGAAACATTTGAGCTCAGGCCAGAGCTCTGATAAACCTGGTCTAGTGGAAGGTGTCACTGCCCATGGCAGGTGGGTTGGACAGGGTGGCCTTTAAAGGTCTCTTCCAACCCAAACAAATTGATGATTCAACAATTCTATGACATCTGGGTGCCTGCATGACATTTTCCTTAACTTGTTAATTTCTGTTGCTTTACTTTGGATCAGTTACCATTTGTTAATTAACCTAGGTGACTCACTTTTCCTTCTGAAGGCAAAGCTTAAAACAAGTTTTACAATCTACAGAATAAAATTTTTGGATAATTGAAAGATTTTTTTTCTGGAGTGGAGCTAGGGCTAGGTTTGGGAACTTCTGCTTTAGATATAAAATATCTGGGATAATAATTAAATCTTCTGCATGTCTGTGAGTCCTCATACATCTTGGGCAGTGACATGGAGTAAATGACAGTGACGGAAAATCAGCTCATGGTATTCTGAGGGTCATCTTTTTTTTTATAATATGCTGTGTTTCAGTCCTGGAGATCTCTAAAACTAGCAAGGAAAGGCCCAAGAGGGATGCATTGACTAATTACACATTTTACATTGCTTCCTTCATTAAGAATACAGCAGTTGCCTCTCAAATATGGAGCTGTAATTCTTAGGACATATGTGAAGAGGAAATCCAGAAAATCCAGCACTGCACATAGCCCTGGTGGATTTTCTCAGGTGATGACTCTGATTCATTTCTCAGAGAAATCAATGGAAATCTTTCATGGATGACAAAGCAGAATGGGGTCTGTCTTACTGTGAAAGAAGAAAAAGACACTATAGCAATTTTCTTCAACACTGTTAACATACACAGAATCCTAACTAAGATTTTGTGTTCTTGCTCATTTGCATTGCCCTGGGATTTTCAGGGAGGCATTCTCCATGGCTCATATGCCACCAGGGTAATCAGAGACTTGCACAGACCCTCATTGTTTTCCTGGAGAGGATGCTTTCAGCAACCGTTTGTTTTCCCCATATAACTGGGAGAAGAGTAGCAAAATAAAAATAGGAGTATTTAACAGGTTTAGTAAAGCACATTACTAAAGGCTTGATGAGGTTTTATTGTCTCATCATTGAGCAAGCTAAAGAGAAAGGGTACTTAAACAGCACAGATCCAGCCCTTCCTTAATTAAATACTCTCTCAGCAAAAGGACCCAGAAACCTGTTCTCTGTCTGTTTGGGGAATTTATAGAGATACATGCCATTGACTCCTGTAGTAATTGCACATCTGAATTCCCAGTCTTTGTTTATGGAAGATGGAGTATTAAGGATTCACAGCACTGAATGAGTTGTTCTCAGATCTATGTCCCTCGAGCCTCTGTGAAAAGGTGCTGAGTTCCCTCACCTCTACTGCCTTCCCATCCATAATGACCATAATGATTCTTTGCATTTTTAACTGTGTGATCAAAGCATCATACAGGCACTGATTAGATGGAGAACAGGATAGTCAGCCAATGTCAGACCAGGGATTCTTCAGTCTTTGGATTGTAAACCTGAAAGAAAAACCACATGGGATTTAATATGTCTACAGGTGATGAGCAGAAAATCTGGGGAACATTTTCTCAGGTAAATTCAGTACCTAACACGGATCTTAATATTTAATCTGACCAGAAATCATCTCTGTTTCTTCCTGCAGTTCACACATACAAGATCAGCGTGTTCACTGGGGATATCTACGGTGCTGGGACAGATGCTAACGTCTTCCTAAATATCTACGGAGACCTGGGAGACATGGGAGAGAGAAAACTCAGTAAATCCGAAACAAACTTCAACAAGTTTGAAAGAGGACAGGTAAAAATGTGAAGGGTTAATGACACTTTCTGTTTCTCAGTCTTTAACCTATCAAGTCGGTGACTGCCTTTATAGCTGAGTTTTCCTATGAGGGATGAATTGATTGATTCCATTTACCACATTCATTACCTCTTAAAATGCTTTGTATGGCTTGTCAGCTGGGTATTACAACTGACAGGCACTGCAGCAAACAGGCAGATGTTCCTATGAAGTCACTGATGGACAAATTATGAGCTTGGTCATGGAAACTGGCTTGAGCTGTGAGCTGCAGATTCCCACAGTCCCAGTGCAAACAATTTGAATGTACACAGTACATGCTGGAATTCACCAAAAAAAACCCTTGTTAAATTAATGGGACTTAAACTTCAGCTGTGTCTGGGAAAATAACACCAAAAGTGATGCTCTGTGGTCATCCATGGGTCACTTGGATATAATGGTGGCAAGGATAGTCTTATCTGGATTATTCATACAAATCTACCTGGAATAGAAAGGGAAGCATAGTTTAAAATCTCCAGGATTTCAATATTCTAGCTGGTTGTAAGAGTGGTGTTTCTTGCAGCTCCCCTCTTAGCAGGAGCAGGCATTACAACACTTCCCTGAAGAACAGTTTTAGCTTACAGATATGCCTCTATAGACTCCTGCAAAGCTCTTAGCCAAACACCATCCAGCAATATGGAATTTAAACATATGTGTTCCCTAGTCTCCCTTTCTTGCCTTTTTCCAGTAGATGATGTGTTGAGATTTTGATAACAGAATCCACTGCTCTTGAACACCCTGCAGGAGGACACGTTCACAATACAGGCTGTGGACCTTGGCATTTTATACAAGATCAAGATTCGGCATGACAATAGCATGCTCAGTCCTGACTGGTTTCTGGAAAAGGTGGAGATCCTGGATGAAACCACAGAGGAGTCGTTCGTTTTCCTGTGCGAGCGCTGGCTCTCTAAAAAGAAGGAGGACAAAAAGATAGAGCGTACACTTTATGAACAGGTACAGTCGTGGCTCAAAGCAGATTCCATGCTACTCATAAAAAAAATAAATATTGAGTATCTGGCTGAAGTCCAAGGCAGCTCATTAGGGACTGAGAGAGCTTTTGGCTTATCCAAAATGAATTTCTCATTTTCAGACAAGAGCTGAAAGTAAGGCCACTCTCAGCCCATTATCATTAGCTCTGTAATTTTTAATTTCAACAGAAAAATCAAGGAGTGTAAGAGGAACCCTTCAGATCAGAGTTCACTACCTTGCTGATACACAGCATTTCCCTGCTGCTGTCCTTGCTATGCCCACAAAGCAGCTCAGTAATGGGTCCCACTATTCAAATCCTCCAACCCAAATATTGGGTCCTTTGACTTCATACTCACTTGGACTGGATGGTTTTTTCTTTCCAGATCTGTATTCCACCACTGCCAGATGTAAAAAGCCAAGTCTCTTTGCTACCACTCAAAGCACCAAACGTTTTTTAGTGAAATGTCCTTTCTACTTGCACTCTCTCCATTGCTTATCAGCCTAGTGCAGCTAATTGAAATTCGAGGTACATGCTCTAATTAAAATTAGCAAACAAGATTAACAGACTTCTCTTACTTCTATACAGTGAAACATAATAAAGCAGCTGATTATAAGTTCATTTTATTTAAGAAGTCCACTTTGCAAAACACAGAGAGGCTTTAATTGACAGTTACCACTAAAACGATCATCAATGGAATTGGCCCAGGCTCATCCTGAAGGCAGCAGAGCGGATGTGAGAGGAGTTGCACCATGGATGAGTGTTGCCATATGCTGCCTCACAAAAGTGCTGCTCACAGTGCTATGAATGCCTGTGGACAGGCCTACCCCACTGCTTTTATCAATTCATAATGAGGAAAAACTGATCACTCCACTTTTTTTTTTTTTTTTAGTTATTCGACAGTGTGGCAAAAGCCTCACATTTATTGGACAATGACACCAAATGCATTGTCAGTAGCTCTTCAAACCCAGCTGACCTTTCACACCACTCAGATTTGCAGTACTCTGCCTCTAATGACATTTGACCTGTTCCTAACGAGTAGCCCTGGGAGAAGGAGCTGGGGGTGCTGTGGGTGAGAGCTGGAGCTGCCCCAGCCTGAACCCCCCTGTCCTGGGCTGATCCCCCAGTGTGGGCAGCAGGGCAGGGGGGATTGTGCCCCTGTGCCCCTGAGCTCAGGTGAGACCCCACCTGCAGAGCTGCCCCAGCCCTGGGCTCCAACAGCACAAGGACGTGGAGCTGCTGGAGCCAGTGCACCCTCTGATCACCTCTGCTGAGAATTAGGATTGTTCAGCCTGAAAGGAGGCTGCTTCAGTCCAACCTAATTGTAGCTTTCCAATACCTGAAGAGAGCTGACAAGAAAAATGGAGACCATTTAAAAGCACCTGGAGTGACAGGATGAGAGGGGTACGGTTCAGGTTGAAAGAGAGTGGGTTTAGATTTCATGTTAGGAAAAAATTCTTCCCTGGGAGGGTGGGCAGGCAGAGCAGCCATGGCTGTTCCATCCCTGGAAGTGTCCAAGGCCAGGCTGGATGAGGGTTGGAGCAGCCTGGGGCAGTTTAAGGTGTCCTGCCCACGGGGGGGTTGGAATGAGATGAGCTTTAAGGTCTCTTCTAAGATTCTATGAACCCTGGCACTGCTCCATTGATCTGAATTTCAGACAACCTCAGACAGCTTCAGACAGGTAGCACAGAAAAGGTCACAACTCACAAGATTCTTAGTCTATTATATTTTCTTTTAATATAAAACACATCCAAAATGGCTTGTCAGGGTTACCAATGAAGTAAGTGAAAGACCACCAGTACAATACAAGTCACATTTATTCAAGCTGTGCTGACCAAAAAGGTACCTGGGGAGCTACAGGCATTTCTTGTCACATTATTCTTGGAGGCACATGGGAAGTGCTGGCAACTCGAGCGCTCAGCCTCATTACCCTCCAGTTTCTCCATCCTGAAATTTGTTTTCACACAGCTTTCTGAAAGTTCTATACCTTTTCTATTCCCCACACCCTCCCAAACGTGCCCCCCAACCAGAGCTACACTGGTGAGCGGAACAGCCTGGATGGTGCCTCTCTCAGTGCCTCCAGCCAGGACAGCAATGCCAACCCGAAGGAGCCCAAAAAATCCAGCTTGGTCAAGGCAGCAGAGGAAGGCTCACGTGAGTAGTCATGCCTGAGTGTTGGGTTGCATAGGTCCATGTGCTCTTAGCTTTCAGTTCATCCTTCTGAAGAGCAAGGAGAGGAAGAACAACAAATTATTCCTCCTTTCCTTGTGCTGTGACTGCTTTGGGAAAGGCTGGATCAGAGCTTTTGTTTTCGTTTTTGCTGCTTTTCCTGCAGCTCTCTGACCTCAGCAGTGGAATAAGTAATGAAGTTCACAGCAAATTCAGTGTTTCCAAACTGTTTCTTTGTCTTAAACCAGGTGGTATTTCAAGATGAAATATTATTTAATTTGTATTTAAATGTGATTTATTTTTAGAATTTCTCAGGTTTCTTTTTCCTTACCACATGTAGTGTGCATCACAACAGCTGTCATGTGGGTCTAGTGGAGGGTGTTCCTGCCCATGGCATGAGATTAATTTTAAGGTCCCTTCCAACCTTGCTTTTCTATGATTCTATGATTTTTTGATCTATATACACTTTTTTTGACTACCTCTGTGTTGCAGGACAATGACTTATCAGCTAAATTGAACTTACAATTTTTTGATATCTGACATGGGACCTTTTAGCTTTAGATTAAGATTTCAGATGTGTGACTACAATACTGTGTTGTATTGACTAACTGAGCATCAGCTTCAGTTACTGTCTGTCTATGTGCTCTTCATCCACAGCAAGGGCAAATTGATTAAATTTATCTTAAACTTGCATGGTAAATGAAGTTAAAATTATGTAATTTTCCTCAGGAGTTAAAGACAGCTCTCCAGGAGGACTCACACAGAGTCCAGTGGTGGTCACACAGATGGTTTGCAGCTCTCTGATGCCCAGTGGCTTGCTGTGGTGTGATACCTGGGTTGCACATCCCAGACCTTTCATTTGGGAAGCAGATGTAGTGCTGCACATCGCTCAACCTGGCCTGCAACCCATGTGTCTTGGGGCAAGCCCTTCTTTTGTAATCCCACATTGTGCTCAAATAAAAAAAATAAGTGATTTCCATGTTCCTTCTGATATTACTTCTGCGCTCTGACAATGGATAACATCTGCCATGTTGGCATTCCGTGTAGTTTCACAAATAATGGGTGAAATACCATCATTTCCCATGAGAGCCCTTCTCCAGCAGAGCCCAGGACAGTTCCCATCGTCCCCATTGTGCCAGGGTGGTCTTTTCTCTCTGAGTCCTGGAGCTTGTCATCACCACTATCTGTGCTCAGTGACATGGCCTCATTAGGGAAACTGCTTCCTGAAGGAATGTCAGATAAGATGGACTGGGTGAGCCAGGCAGCCACCTTCTGAGCTGGATAAAAAGCCAGCTCAGCTGGTTCACTCAGGAAGTGGGGCTGGGAGTTGGCTGGGAAAGGCAGCGACTTTTGTCACTCAGCCCAGCCCTGACTGTGCTGAGATCAAGCTGGCAAATGCCTTGGAGAGGCAGGAGGTGGAGGATATGAGGATGGAGCTCAGGGAAAGGTCCTCTTGGCTAGGAGGATGCTTAGATCTGAACTGGGAACCTTCTCCCATGCTGGAAGGCAGCCCTGGGCGGAGATGGCATGGATGGATCCCTAAGGAAATCCACCCTCCTGAGAGGGCCTCAGGCAGCCTGAACCCTGTGCTGGCCCTCAAGGACAAAGGGACATGGGCTGGAGGTCCTGTGCTGTCCTGCTGTGGGCACTTGCTGCAGGTTTTGCATTCTCCTGTGTTTGAAAAAAGGGAAATATGGGTCTCAGATACAGAGGGAGGCAACAGGGAGGCAAGATAAACTGATTTAAGGATCCATTTTCCATTTTTCAGAGGAAAGAACTGCAAAGGATGTTTCCTGCTCTCTGACAGTATGCTGCTTTATGTCTCTGTATCCATTATTTAAAGTGGGAAATTACAGTTACTCAAAATTGTAGTTTCTTTTTCATAGATGTTTCAAGTACCTTGGCTTAAGGATCAGCCAGAAATGCTGGTAGTTCTCTGAACTTAGTCTGTCACAGCAGAAGAGGACAAAACCTGTATGAAAGAAAATGTCCCTATTCAAAATACACTTTATTTAAAAGTCTGGACACGTCCTAAACATGACCCCTCAATATATTCTTATAAAATCTGCCTTGACTACAACTAAACCCTTTTCCTGCTAAATGCATCATTGTGCTGATGTACCCAGTGAAATGTAAATTATATCATAAATGAGAGAATAAATCTTGCCTAATCATCAGCTCATTTTGTGTTGGTACACAAAATCCTCAAATTAGGGCTGAACGAACCTTTTTGGGTTCTGCTCTGTCCAGGGGTAAGGACAGATTTGATCAGCATGAATTTATGCCTTCCCTGATGTTGCACAAGTATTCTGAATCTGATGTAAATTTCTAGTACAACCCCCACGTCAAAGATGTTTTTACTCATCACAAAGCAAAATTAGATGTCAATCTTGGGTAATTTGAAAACCAGCCAAGTTTCTTTTTTTTTTTGTCAACTTATAAACTTTATTTTGTTTTTTTAAATCAGAAAAGTGATGATGAAGCCAGGCTGTTTTGAGTCTGTGACGAAGCAAGTTTCAGAGCTCTGAGTCTTGTCAGAACTGTTTGAACAGCCCTGCACAAATGTTCTGAGAAATCAAACGAGTATTCAGCGACCAATTCTGCACCGCCTGCTCGGCGTACCCAAATGAGCTTTTGGAAAGCCCTTGAAAAGCAGTCTGGCACTTCTTCCCTTCTAACAGCTGAACTGAAATTTCTGAAAACCACAGAAAAACCACCTCCTCCTTTACCAAGCCTTGCCCTGAAGGTTTTTCCCCCTACCAAAATTATTATGCAATGCATAGAATTACTGAGTGACTTACCTTTAACACAAGGATTGTTCTCTTCTGTCTGGATTTGTGCAGGGATGCTGAAACCCTGAGCTGCCCCATAGATCACAGCAATCCTTGAATGAGGCACAAAGGAGAGCACTTGTGGTTGTTCTGGGACATTCAGTCGGTGATGGCTTACCTTGGAGTCAGCACAGATTTATTTGTCTTTATTGAACCAGGAGTGTAAGATCACTTTGGCCTAATAGCCTGTTTAAGATTTAGGTGCTCAGACTCATCTTCAGGAAGGTCTCTTGGTGTCAATAAGGATTCAAGCCTTTTGCAGTTCTGTCATGCATTAGGGAGAAATCTGGACTTATAACCTCCTAGAAGCAAGTAGGGCTGTCTGGGGAAATTAACCCTTGCAGAATTCAGTCCCGAGCGTGCCGTGGGAAAGCGGTCTCCAAAGCGCACTTGTAGCCCAACAAAGCATGATGTTATCGCTTCTCCAAATGAACTCAATGGGATGTGAACCTATTTGGCACGCACAGCTGCTCCCTCTGATGGGATGGACTGGTTTTCTCGAGTCCTAGTGCATGAGTGTGTGGGTTTAGTGATGAGCAAGCCTCTCTCTGTCGCAGTGATCCCGTACCACATCACTGTCAGCACGGGCACCGAGTACGACTCCAGCACCGACAGCCGCGTGTTCGTCATCATCATGGGCCCGCAGAAAGTGCAGACTGAGAGGCTCTGGCTGGATCTCCCAGAAGGAAAGGATGAGTTTGCAGACGGCTCTGTGGAGAAGTTTTCAGTCTGGGGCCTAGATGTTGGGGAGATCAAAAAAGTGGAGGTATGTCGCGAACGCAGCGCGAGTGCTGGAGGAGTATGGAATGCATGGCCAAAGGAAAGCACGTGGTTCTGTTATTCTTAGCAGTGAAGGAATGGCTCTTGGGACTTAAGGGGATGTAAACAGGACTGTGCTGATGAGATTTCACATGTGTCTGAACCTGTAAATAAGTATGCTTTACTTTGCATAAAACCAGGATCCTCGCGACGCGGAAGACAATTGTGAATTGCAGAGAAGTTACAACATGTCCCAGTTTTGTCCCGTCTCTGTCACTGCTTTTTCTTACTCAATCCCTTCTATTGCCAGATGCAGTGAAGCTTCCCAGGATGCAGTTCTTCATCGGTCTTTTTCCTAGTTTATTTTTTTTCACTACTTCCAATTGGGTTTCATAAATCGTGAGAAACAAATCTTGTATAATTTCCTAGCTAAACATGAAAATTGTTTTCACAGCTTGGAGGACACAGGCTTAGAGAAGAAAATTAATCATAATTTGTAAGTAATGTGCACAAATAGATTTCGGTACAGGAACCATTTTTTCTGTTATGGCTCAGGGAGACACAATTTGCATAGACTTTCCATCACTGGGCTTAAACTTCACATGAATATTCCAGAGTGTTTGTGTACATCATTCTTGTTTTGTGTGGCAGTTCCACCTCCTTAAAGATTGCTCCAGCACCTCAAGTACTAAAATCCACAGCACCTGAGGACTGTGAGCCTATTTAATTTTGGTTTTGCCCCTATCCCTCTGTGGAATTAAACCTATCTGTCAATTTGTATGTGCCTGTACAATTGGAAAGAGACAAGAAAGAGAGAGAAATCCTAATTAATAAGAGAATCTTTGGGTCTGTATGTCCTGGTATTGCAGCTGAGAGACTGTCACTAGTGCTACCTTTCACTCAAGCAATGAATTCTGACATCTTGAGAAATTTCCGTATCAGATTTGAGTTTATTATCAAGCCATTTTCTTAATGCACTCCCAGTGCCTGGTTATTATGTGTATTAGTGGCACTTTCTGTCTAGCCCATCTCAAGGTCAAACTTTTATAGTGAAGCAAGTGTATCAATCCTTCTCTTCTGGATTGTGCACACATGGAAACAGCCATGGAGTGGGACAAAGAGGGAGGAAAACCACAGCATCGCCCCTCAGGGTCAGAAAGACAGGAAAAGCAGCTTGAAGAAAGAAATAGAAAGGGATGCTGGAAAAGATAGAATAGGTAGAAAATAGAAGAAAGTAGGAGAAGACACTTTGAAATAGGCAAGGCGAAAATTAATTTGAAAAGGAATACAAACGAGAAAGAAGATAAAAGGTTGAAAATAAAATGTACAGAGCTAGAAAAAGAAATAACATATCTCTTTCAGGCTGGTGATGTTCTTGTGCACTCTTTCACCCCTGTGCTCAGTGCTCTCACCAGCCTGCTGCCTCGCCCTGGCTCACTTTTCCCTTCTGGTTTGTAACTCCCCAGCTCGCAGCTGAAGGAGCCACCTGCTCCTGGCTCTGCCTTCCTTCATGCAGTGCCCTCAGCTTGGAAGGTCCCTTCTTTTGGACCCGTGTCCCAGCAATGACATCGATGTGCTAGTCTGCCGTGGTTGCCATGGCATCCGTCCGCATTTTCCTTCTAGAAAATTGCAGTGTTCGGGGACATTGCAGAAAATTGCTAGTTATCTACTTGGGGAAAAGCGAGGAACAGTTCGTTCTTGGATTTGGCATTTGTCTGTTTGTGGAGAAGGTGAACTGTTCTGAAGGTGAGCTGCCATGTGAAAACAGCATAGCATGAGGATTAAGTTTCCAGGAGCCCTCTGTATAACCCAGGCAGCAGTCTGTATCATTTAGCACGATGCTACTTCCAGTTTGGTATTATGCTCCTGCTACAAATACACTCCACTGAAAGCAGAAACAGTGCAACATGAAATAATTTGAAATGGTCCCATTTATTCCTGTCTTGTAAGCCTACAGATATAATATTTACTACTGGTGGACTTTAATAGACACTCTAGCATAAAAATAAATAACACAAGTTATTCGGTGTAGACACTTTATACTGTGTTTTCAAAATAATTTTTAACGTTTCTTCTCCTAATGAATGAAAGTATCTCTGTTCCTAGACTGTCATTGCTGCAGAGAGACACAAGCATGTCTGGGAGAGTCCTGTATTCGTTTGTTTTCATAAACATCTTCTAGTTCAGACCCTTCCTCCATCATGAACACAGAGGAAAATCAAGGACACATAAATGTTGCAAATGCAAGTCCAGTTCCCCAGTGGCTAGGGACCTGACCCTCAGGTTTCTCTAGTATTCTCTGAACCTTCTTTCCACACATATTCTCTCAGATTTTCCCTCTGCCACTGTGTTCACTTTCTGTATGATCCTGAGCTGCTCAGTATAAATTGTGAATCTCAGTTTCAGTGATGTGCAGTCCCTCAAGGACAGTAGGAGGAAGTTACAAAACTTTTCAAACAGCCCAAGTAAGGATCCACCTGCCTTTGAAACTCTGTCATTCTAATTTAGATCAAACATCTCAGCCCAAAACACTTGTTGTGACACTGATATGCACATCCAGCTGTGCTGCTGGTGTGGGCATGGCTTGGCATTATTCCCTGTATTGGCATGGTCTAAAGATTTGCCTGGAACTGAAAGTCAAACCCTGGTTCTCTGCTCCTGAAGTCCAGCCATAGGGAGGACTTGGCTAACACTAATTTAATTTGTCCCAGAATTTACATAGTTCCTGATGTCCTTGGAAGATCCTTGAGGTTCGTGCACAGGTTCTCCAGGGTAGCTGGATGCAGAGGTTGTTTCCTTCAGGCTGTCACTGACATCAAAGAAGTTAAAGTTTGCTGTGAAATTGTGTCTTGGAATGAGACTCAGCTCGGGGAAGCTGTGGATATCCCACCCCTGGAAGTGTCCAAGGCCAGGTTGGATGGGGTTTGGAGCAACCTGGGGTAGTGGAAGGTGTCCCTGCCCATGGAAGGGGGTTTGGAATGAGACGGGCTTCAAAGTCTTTCCAGACAAAACTGTTCCATGATTCTACAATGTGAGCAGGTGGGGTTGTGCAGTGAACCCAAAAGAGCAGCAAATTTTATTAGGCTCATTAGGATTTTTCCTCCAGCTGCTTTGTCACTGCAGGACTGTGGCCCTGAACTTTCCCCACTGCCTCATCCACACCATCCTGCAAAGAGAGCTGCACAAAGACTCTGACTGTGGGCTTGGAGATGCTCAGCCAAACTGGCAGAGAGGGAATGGGAAGGCAAGTACTATATTCCCATTCACCTCACACCCCAAGAATCAGAGGATTAATGCATCCATTGTAGACTTGAATTTCCCTAGTGGTTAGCTCTAATTTTCTGCAGCTGCACAGACATTAGTACAGCAATAATACTCCTAATAGCAGTGATGGCTGAGACCGTCAGACAGAAAAGATCGCTTGTTTTTTTGGGAAAAAAAATAGATACCACAGATATATCACCCTAGATGAATCTGTTATTAAAAATTGCTTTCCGAGCCTCCCTAAATATCCTAATAATTTAAAAACAAAAACGAGTGAGGTTTTTTGACTAAAGACCTCATTTTCCTAGAAACGACAGAAACAACACTTTCTCTGAAAATAATGAAGTGCAGGTAGGTTTTTATGGACAGATAGCTCATTGCAATGACTGACCAAGGTTCATACATCAACCTGGATGCATAATTGTGCTTCCAAGTCTGCCTCAGGTTGAATTTCCAACCTTCTCTAAGAGGGACACGTGAGGTTCTTGGAGGAATTTACACTGTCAATATTGTTTTGCTGCTGACCTACCTGCAGAAACCCTGGTTCTTGTCAGACTCAGTTCCAGGTGGGCTCTGGCTTTCATAACCTCATCCCTGCCCACTTGTGAACAGTCTCTGTATTTCTGCAGGACCTCTGCCCCTGCTGCCACCTCTAGAATTCTTCCTTTTTCCACTTTATTTTTTTCTTTGTTCACCTATGTGAGCTTGTGGCCACCCTTGTGTGACTTCCTGGTCTCCAGGACAGATCATTCTTGAGGCTGGAGGAGCTGGTCCTTGAAAATCAACCAGATGTAAGCTCCATCTGTTGTCTCCTGTATAAAGACAGAGCTTTTGCAGTCTAAGGGGAGGAGAAGCTATGCAACAGCCTCATACATTTAGCTCACTTATATGTGGATTTGTGAGGAAAGTGCTTGTAATAATGCATGTGGGTGTTTGCTGAGCATCTTTCCTCTTGGCTATAAAGTTTGAATAATCACTTCCAAGTGCAGTGGCAGAAGTGGAAGGGCCTGTAAAGGTGGAGAATTGTGTCTGCTGCCCCCTGCAAATGAGCATAGAGGGGTTAACAGTGCAGGAGCAGAGGGACAAGAGACTGGGCATGTTTTCATATAGCTCAGCCCAGTTCTGAGTTCCTTGCCCATGGCAATGGCACTGTTTCAGAGTTGCCTCCACTCCCCTGAGGAATGGTTTCTTGTGGTGGTGCAGACAAGCTCTCAGTCCTTCATTGCCAGGTGAACCACCCCCATGCAGAGCAATCCCCTTTCCCCAGGAGGAATTTTCTCTCTGTCCCTCCCAGGTGGGGCACGACGGCGCGACCCCTGAGAGCTGCTGGCTGATGGAAGAGCTCAACATCATCGTGCCCACCAAGGGCGTCATGTACAACTTTGCCTGCAAGTGCTGGCTGGCCAAAGACATGGGTGATGGGCTCACCTCACGAGTCCTCAACATCCTGGATGCAGAATGCGTCAACATTGGCATCAAGGTAGGCACCAGGCTGGCTTTGTGCCTTTGGCTGCTGCAGGGATCATGCATCAGCTTCTCTCATTATTTGACTTTTGCAAGTGGCTTGAGCCTTCCCTTTGCTTCCCTTTCCTATGTTATTTTATTTGCAAAGCCTTTAGATATGGTTTAGGATCATGGCTGTTTAGAGCAGGGTTTGGTGAGGCTGGCTGGCTGCAGCCATGCAGAGGTGGGAGGGCAGAGCAGGTAGGACACAGTTCAGCAGCCTGTCCTCATCTTGTCACCCACTGAATCACCTGGAAGAGTGTGAGCAGCTTCAAGGTGAAGGATCTAACTCTTCAGATTAGAGCAGTGGAAATATCTGAATGTTTTAATCTCACCATGATGTGGCTACATACCAAATTTTCTAATAGGAAATAGGGAAATTAATACTAACTGAAAGTTGTTGAAACATGAAAACATTTGTAAGCCTATCTTTGGTGAGAATAACTGATTAAAGTTGAATCATTGCTGAATAAAACTATAGTATTTTCATTCAAATATATGGATTTTGAAGTAATATCTGCTATGCCATATTTCAGACAAGTACAAATTGGAAAGCTGAGCTGTGCTGATTTTGGATGTAAGATTTGTAGCAGAAATAACAGTCTGGGTGAATGTGACAATAACACTGTGTTTAAATACCTGTGCAGCAATTTAAAATCTCTATAGATGTGCTTCTATTTACAGTCAGGTTACACTTTCACAGTACATTATTTTTTCTTTATGCTGTTCTTGATTCCTAAGCTATTCTCCTGAAATCTTTCTTGTTCCCCAGACACACAAAAAATTGATAATATTTTTAGCATTTGAGAAGGATTCACCAAATCAATGGTGGAATTGACCTAAGAGGGTATAAAAACCTTCCTCAGACTTAATACCAGGGTTAAAAACAATCTCATAAAAATGTCCCATCTGTCGTTTAACTTCCTGGATGAGGTTTCCAAGCTCCTGTTGGTGAGCTGATGGCTTGCCCATAGATTGAAGGGGATGTTAATGAAGACTTATGTTCAGCCTTCCTTTAAAAGCACAATCCTGAATATTTATTTTCAAAAGCACGCCAAAAATAGACACATCTAATGACAATTTTTTCCCTATGATGTCGGGCCAGAAGCTTGATGGGAGATTTGAAGGAAATCTGGGGAGATGCTTGGGACATGAAACCAGAAATGAGCATTTGATTTTCTGATCAGTCTCCTAGATAAGGGAATTTGAGACTATTCCCTCGTAAATATCTGTAGTTAGAAACTGAGTTTTACAGGCATTTTAGAGTTCAAAGACAACTGAGCTGTTTAGCATCGTTGGGAAGATTAATACTTTTCTATTTTTTTTTTCTACTTGGTTTTTGTACAGCCATATGTACCCATTTCAACTTAATTTTCTTCTTGGCTTGATATTCCCTCTTTCTGCTTTAAATTGAGTATTTGCTTTCCCATAGTTGGAGAAATTACTCAATGTCCACCACAGTCATCAGAAACCTTCAATGCATTGGTAAAATAGTTTCTCTCCTTTCTATAAAAAATAGGATGCATTGCTAAAATTTAAAATACGTATGGATGAATATGTGATCAACAGGTTACTCAGGTTCAATGTGAAAATATTTTTTAATATATTATGTTATTCTTTTGCATTGATTATTTATTATTTAAAATTCAGCCCAATAAAACCAGCTTAGAAGTGCACTATTTGAAATATGTTTCTGGGAGCTGTTTCTTGATATTTCTTCCACATCTTAAAGAATCCTTGGTACTGTGATCTTGAAAGCATTTATGTGGTCTAGAAGTCTTAAAACCCCTGACAGCCGTTTTTGACATATTTATTCTGAATCTTATTTTTTCCACATCAGGAGAAAAGACCAAAATTAGACTAGTAAGGTGAAAATTATTTAAAAAAAAAATCTTTTCACAAACTGGCATACCTTCAGTGCACACAAGATCTGGGAGGACTCTGCAGCTGTTGCAGGAATGAGCATCCCCTTGGAGAGCAGGATACCTGAATTTTTTGTACCCCAGGGAGTGTTCTGGTGTATAAACCTCCAAATTATTCGTGAAATTGGAATAAACATTGCTCAGATAAACACTGAACTTTTGGGGGAAATATTTTGCAGCCAAGAAAAAGAAACAAGAAAAAAAAAGAAGAAAAAAGAAGAAAAAATAAGAAGAAAAATTTTATACTGAGAGTGATGAGCCCTTGGCATAGGTTTCCCAGAGCAGCTGTGGCTGTCCCTGGATCCCTGGAGTGTCCAAGGCCAGGCTGGATGGGATTGGAGCAGCCTGGGACACGGGAAGGTGTCCCTGCCCATAGCAGGGGGTGGCACTGGATGGGCTTTAAATGTCCCTTCCAACCCAATCCATTCAGTGATTCTGTAATTCAGATATTGTCACAATAAATGTGTCTCTTTCAAGGCAGAGCAGATCTGTAGGAAAGGTCACAGATGGAAAATCCCGTAGCAAGTTTTGATGTCTAACTTTGCCTCCAAAAACCATGGTGCAGAGAAGAACCAAGAACTGCGCTGGAACCTTTTCTGTCAAGGAAGTAGAAGTCCAGCAAAGCCTGTTGTCCTGTTTAGTGTGGGTTAAGGACAGCTGTTTAAATGAGGACTTCTGTTTCCAACCCTCCCCAGATCCTCTATGAAGTCACAGTTGTGACTGGAGACATCGAAAGTGGCGGTACTGACGCCAGCATTTTCATGACTGTCTTTGGATCCAACGGGAACACTGAGGAGATGCTGCTGGATAAAGATGGAGACAGGTACAGTGACCATCATTTTTGTTGGTTAGAAGAGGAGTGATGGCAGATCTTGGTGTCAAGTCAAGAAGCACTCAGGGCTTTGATCATGCTTGCACCAAAACACGACATTTATTCCCACTGACATTATAGATTCAGACCTGGCCCCCTGTAAGTATTTCTGTCAGATTCTCAGCAAAGCAAAGGAAAGGAGAGCACTGTGCAGCCAGGGAAACCACCTTTAGTCATTTGTGCAAGTTTTGTTTAACCTATTCCTCAGTGAAGTCCTGCATTGTCTCCAAGATTATTGTGAATATTGCCCAGGAGAGCACTGGGAGATGGGAAATGAATGGGTGGTGGCACAGAATGATGCATTGAATGCCCTGATTTTACTAAAAATGTGGAGTCTCATGTTTTCTTCAGCAGAAACAGCTAACAAACACTATAACCCTAGCCTGATGCCAGCACTTCCAGAAGCCAAAAAACCCACACACGCCACCACTCATCCACTTCCCAAGGTTTTTTGTTCCTTCCTAGCACCTTCCCTAGTATGGAAAACTTTGGCATGCACAAGAATGAGCCACTTTTTAGTGACATCATGCTTAAATTTAATTAATTGACTAGCTCTGGTCTTATTCAGAAAGGCATCTACAGAGCATCAGAAGGGTGGGAGCTTTTGGCCACATGGTTTGAGCTCAGCTTGCTGAGCTGGATAACAGGATAAGGTGCACCTTGCATAGAGGTGTTTGGCCAGGGAATGTTTTACTTGAAGCTGTTGGAGCAGAGAGGGTGTCTGGACAAACACAGCTAAGATTGAGAGCTTCATGTGTCTAGTTAGTAACAAGCACGAGCCTTGTTTGTTGTGAAAAAGAAAAAAAAAAGCAGCAGAGGTGATGCTGACTAAAATATCTGTGAGAAACACAGCTGAGTCATGCAGAAAACCACAGCTTTTGGGGCTGGCAGCTCCCTATCACAGAGGAGCATCCAACATGTGAGGCAATGCCCCTGGGTTACCACTGAGTGTGGCCATCAGTGGCACCCCTCTGGGCAAGCCCAAACTGGCCTGTCTTCCTTTTAATCCTCATTTCATCCCAACACCCAGTCCCAGTAGGCAGGAAAATGGACCACTGACGTTTGGATTCAGAAATGAAGCAGATTTCACATCTGGGTGTGTCAACCAGAAATCTCTAAAGGGGATCAAGATGTCCCCAGCCCCTCAGGAGCAGGGTTGTAGCATCTGGGGCAAACCATACCCCTAAACTTTGTGGCCTCTAAAAACACATCCCATTTGTCTACATGAGTGGGAAGGACAATCTCTGATATAAAAGTAGGAAAATGGAACACAGAAGAGCAGAAAAGCCTTTGTGTTATTAGCTGCTCGGGTTATCATCTGACAGTGGAGGACCTGTGAAAGGTGTTGAAAAATCACTGGGGCTGTGTAAAGAAAAGGAAGTGTAAGGCACAACTCTTATTATTTAACATCCCCAGGATGCTGTGCCATTATGCTGGCACATCTCTGCTAGCTGGAGGTGCTCTGTATCACACCTCCAGCTGCACAGAGATCTTGTCATCTCATTAGCACCCTCTGCAGAGGACGATCATGTCCCCAAATTCACATCCTGTCAGTTTCCACACCACTGCCACCAGTCTTCATCCAGCTGTTAGCAGCACAGGCTTTCCTGGCTCTTTTCCACATGGAAATCTCTCCAGCCCTTGCACCAGCAGAGCAGGGATGGGTGAGAGCTGCTTGAACAAAACAGTGAAAGGCACTTCATCTTTATTGGGGCCATCCAGTGCCAATTCACTCACAGCAGCTCACTGCATTACAAAGAATCGTCTGTCTAACCTGCCACAGATTTAAGGCAATTTTTGCTGCGTTACACTTATTGCCAAGACCCCTGGGCAATGGAAATATTTATAAGGGCAGGCATGGGTAGGAAAGCTTAATGAAATCCTTTAGATAAATGGTTCTGTGTCCTGAAAAGGGAATAGAAGCTTGTCTGGCTACTTCTTCCCTTCTTGATTTTTTTTCAGGTTTATGTTCATCTTTGTGTAAATTAAGGATAGCAAAGAGCTTCTGGGTCACCCAGTTAGTCACTTTGGCAATCACTTCCCTCTAGTACTTCCCTCTTGGAAATAGCAGATGAGTATCAGTGTTACAAACTTCAAACAAGGTATTTGCTGAAGATAAAGAATGTTTTATTTTGCTAGCAGACATTTTAGCTTAGAGTTGCTCAGCCTGGAAAGCCTCAGAGTGAGAGATTTCTATGAAGCTTTGTAGGTAATAGTGATTGTAATAAAAACTGATCATAGGATCACAGGATAATTCAGACTGGAAGGGTCACACCTTTTTGTTAAATAGATGTGGAAATCAATCCAGCCCAGGGACAAAAGTACATTATATTTCTCACAGTGAGACAGGCTGCCTCAGTATCTGGTACCACAGAAAGACAAATAAGAAGAAAAAGGAGTTTTTCAAAGAGCAAACATAACCCTTAATAACTAGAAATGGACTGGGACCAAAATGCCCTGTGCAAATGCCTCTGGGAGCACAGAGGAAGCAATGCCTGGATGAAAACTGAGAGGCTTGAGCCAACCCCTATTACTAACATCTGCAGCTATGCATGCTCAGATAATGGTGTGAGTACGATCACATTCATCCTGCAGGGGGTAATCTGAACAGAGGTTGGTAAGGAAAATGCTGGGGTGTTTTTTCTCCACATTCTGGCCCAGCACATTGTGTGCATTGCCAGGAATGAGGTATCACCACCGTGGATTGTTTCTGGTATGGCAGTGCCCGTATCTCGCGTGGCTCTCCCCAAACCTCTCAGCACACTCAGGTAATTCCCCCACAAGGAGAAGTTTGCATGAAAGAGAAACCTCAACAGCAGAGTGGTCACCATGTGCTTGGTAAACCCTCTGGATTTGGCTGCCATTCTCCTTAGCAAGTACTGGATTTCCAACCCCAAGACCACAGCAGGTCTCCAGGTATTTGAGGGAGCAAACTGGAAGATGCACTAGCTCAGCACAGAGTAATGCTGAGCCTGAGCCAGCACTCTCACTGAAGCAAGGCTTTCCTCCCAGCACCATGATGCCAGGAGGGAGGGAAGGTGCAGTCCTAGCCAATGTAATCTTCTTTGGGAAGCACATGTTGGCTGTTTCTTTCCCTTCTCCTGCTTCCTGCTGATTGCGATGGATGAGCAGCTCCTGCCCACCCCTGTGCCTGGACAGCAGCCCTGCTCCACGGAAAGTCTTTCACACAAGCTTACACAAACCCACCCTGGCTCTTACCACAGACAGAGGCACTTAGCAAATCCAAATCCCCCAATTTCATCTTGGTTTTGTCTAAATTCTAGCGCAATTTGCCTCTGCTTACTAAATTTGAGCATTGGGCTTCAATCCCACATTTAGCTGGGCTGCAGCAACCACCTCTCTCCACGGCACACAAAAAGTTTTGTGCTGCACCTCAGGGGAAGGAGATGAGGCAAAATTATTTTGCCTTCTATCTGGAATGGGCCAAGGACAGGCAAGTGTGCAGGTGCTGGGAGGGAGGCGATGTGCAGAAGTCTGACTGTGAGTCGCTGTTGTTCTGGCCACAAACAGAACGGCAATGTGTGCTACGGGCTGCTGGAGCAGCTCCGGGTGGGCTGTGTTTTCCAGGGAAGGAGGAATCCCTGTCAAATCTGCACTGAGGTGTCTTGCCAACAGCACAGCAGCTGGTGATTTCAGCACAGGAAAGCTCAAGCCCAATAAAGAACACTCATAAACTTTTGATTGAGGATGTTGGCGCGGCCTGGGCTGCAGCACGGGATGGGGATGCAGAGGGGCTGTAAAGCAGCAGCAAAAACTCCTTGTTCTTGCAATCCCTGCAGGTTTGAGCGGGGCCAGGAGGACAGCTTCATCATGGAGATTGCTGACATCGCACCCCTGAGGAAGATGAGGATCCGGACGGACGGGAAGGGGATGCGCCCGCACTGGTTCATGGAGAGGGTAACGCTCTTGGCATCACGGGTCTCACACAGCCTGACTGTTCTGGAGCCTCTCAGCCCCTGGCAAGGAGGAGAAAGGCACAGAGGGACTCATTTTTATTAATTACATTTTTTACTTCTTTTTTTTAAAGCTACTTTTTTTATTATTTTCAACATTTTTTTCTGTTAGGTTTCTCATGGTTTTTCCCTGCAGGGACTGAATCAAGAAAGAAGACAACAGAGGGAAAAGCTGTGTTTCAGAGCTCTTTGTGTGTGTGTGTATGTGGTGGAAACACCATGTCTGGAAGTGTTCAGAAGTCTCATGGGTGTGGCACTTGTGTGGGCTGTGGTTTAACAATGATCACTGTGGTGCTGGGTTAATGGTGGATGTGATCATATTGGGCGTCTTTTCCAACCTAAATGATTCTATGGCTGCACCACAGATTCTCTTGTTATATCCCACTCTCCTCTGTACAACCCTTGGTTTGTCACCAGGGCACCTGCAATATTTTGTACCCTCAGCCCCTGCAGATCTCAGCCATGTGGGAATCTGAATTTCTGGGAGGGTGGATGCTTGTCTGCCAGACAGAGACACCCTGGGCTGGGTGGGACATTCCCAAATAATCCATCCACTGAGCTGGATCATCCCATCTTTCCTTTTTTCTTCTCCTCTAGCACACACATTTATTTCTTTTCTTGTCCATAAAGGTAAGGTGTCATTTTTATCTTGCATTTTGAATGGAGCATGAAAATTGATGGTACTTTCCCCTGATGTCCTACCTTGCACAAAAGTACAGTGCTTGCCTTTTTCTTTGCTGTCAAACTCCAGATCTTTGTAAGGATCACCTCTCTCTGGGCAGTGAAAAGCAGTTTGCTTGTTGTGGGTCCTTATGGTCTTTATGTAAAATAGAGATGTGCTGATTGCAGACCATCAGATGTCATTAATGGAGAAACACATCCCTGCCATTTTCCTTTACCATGTTTTTCCTAGAGTCTACATCCTGCTGGACTTCTGTATCTTGACCTTTTTGTGAGAACAGTTTAAGAGCTAGTAGCTGAGCCATGGTCAGAGGGAGCACTGCATGATTTTTTAATTGGGTCCTTTATCCTTTTTGACTTCTTTACAGCAGTCTTTTTCACAGAGATAATGTGTTTCTAAACATTGACCCTACATAGCCACCACTTTTCAGTGAAGTGGTGGACTTCACTTTTGAAAGAATTTCTGTGCTGCAGTACCATTCCATTTCAACATTTCCACTTCTAATTTTTTTTTTTCTCAGCAGCTGGGGAAGGAGGGTATCTGAAAGAGGTGGAATTCAGGCTGGATATTAGGAATAAATTATTTACTGTGAGAGTGGTGAAATACTGGCACAGATTGATCAGGGAGATTGTGGCTTCCCTATCCCTGGAATTGTTCAAGGCTAGATTAGACAGGGCTTGGAGAAACTGGGATAGTGGAAGGTGTCCCTGCCCACAGCAGGGAGTGGGACTGGATGAGTTTTAAAGTCCCTTCCAACCCTTAACATTCTATGGTTTTATGATGAGGCTTCTGCAGCTCCTCAGAGGATTAGACCTCCAGCACATATCTTTAGAATTGATGCCACAGATTCACACTTTTTCTCTCTGTGCCTAAGGAATAACTCAATCTGTTGTCTGATTTGATTCAGATGTCTTGGTCAAACTCCCTTTGTAATTTCTCACATGCTTTCCCCTGAGCTTTATAGATGGTATTCATATAAAATGAAATCAAATAAGGCTTATTCATCCAGAGGCATTGCAGGTCTTGCAGCCATGAATCAGCAGCTGCACAAAGGCAAGGGATGGCTGCACCTTCATTGTGCCTTCCCACCTTCCTGTTGCCTTGTCTGTCCAGGCATTCCAAACCCTCAGCCTGCTGGACTATCCTACCAAAAGCCAAGGTTTTCCAGGGAAGTGGGCACAAAGGACTCTCATTTAGACCTATCCAGTGGGTTTAGAGCCTCCTTCCAGCTCTACAGAAGCCACAGGTGGACCATGCAACAAGAACAGGTCTTGAAAGAAGAGAACAGATTTAAAAGGGAGCTTGTAATAGTGAGGAAGAGCAACTTTTTACATGGGCAGATAGGGACAGAACAAGGGGTGATGGTTTTACACTAAAAGAGGAAAGATTTAGATTAGGCATTACAAAGAAACTCTTGGCTGGGAGGGTGGGCAGGCCCTGGCACAGGGTGCCCAGAGCAGCTGTGGCTGCCCCTGGATCCCTGGAGTGTCCAAGGCCAGGCTGGACAGGGCTTGGAGCAGCCTGGGACAGTGGAAACCGTCCCTGCACATGGCAGGAGATTGATCTGGAAGGTCCTTAAAGTTGCTTCCAACCCAAACCATTATTTTATAATTCTATAGTTTTAGAAGCTTATGGAAATTTTGCTTATAGTTTCTATTTTTCTTAGATAAACAGATCACAGAGAACTTTTAAACTCCAATGTTACGTAGAGAGCTGTATTTATTGGTTTTCTTTTCCACCTTCCCTACATTTGCATTCCCAGGCAGAGGGTGGCTTACAGAAGAATTCTGGAAGAGGGGAGGAAGGATTTTTGTTCTCTGATTTGTATTCCAGCCTTAAAAACTTACGTAGCCTGGTGTGACATGAAAACTGATCGGAGCCCATTTCCATTTCTGTCAAAAAGTGCATATTAAGACTGCATAATGAAATACTTGTGGGGGTAGTGCTAAACTCTCAGACAGATGGTTCACAGTTAGTGCTAACTAGCACAGTGAAATGAGAAGCTAGATTAAGCCATCAACCCCGTAATTAACCATTTGTTGCTCCATTTATCTACATGATATTCTCAGTTTTCTTGTTCTATTAAACTAACAATAAATGATCTTTTTAATTCTCTTTGGTCTTTTGGTAAACTGTTGCTAGCCATAATTTATACTGCTTTTAGTTCACCAGATATAGAAATGCATAAATACCAATTAAAATGCATGAATTATCAATGATTCTGTACACAGGCAAAAGATTCAATTTACAAGCAGGCAAGTAGTCATATTTTTTTTTCTGTCTACATAAAGTACACTAAAATTTCATTCAGAATCTCAGTGAAGTAATGAACTTGGTGCTGAAAATTCAAACTGCACCACAAGTAGCAATAAGTTTTAAATGCTAGTACCTAAACCTCTAGAGGGAACAAAATTTGATTAGTGATGTTTTGCAACAAAATGAACATTATTGATCATTACTTTGCCCGAAAAGGCATCATGAATGTTCTCCAAAGCTGAGTGATGCCTTCTGATCACAGCATTGCTGGGAGGGATACAGAGTGGGAATCTTTTCCACTGATCTAGTGCTGAATCTCATGTTCTTCCACATCAAGCTACCATGACACTGCTCTGTGTTTCTGAAAAAACAGGGAACAAAATCACAGACCTTAAACTTCATTCTATTCCAACCCCCTGCCATGGCAGGGACACCTTCCATTATCCCAGGCTGCTCCAATCCCTATCCAACCTGGCCTTGGACACTCCAGGGATCCAGGGGCAGCCACAGTTGCTCTAAGCACACTGTGCCAGGGCCTCACCCTCCTCAGCATTAAAAAAATTTTACTCTAATCAGGAAACTTATTTTAGTGCATATTTTAGAAACCTCTTCCTGGGACAGCTGCCTTCTCAGTCCCTGTGATGATTTCACCTGCTGCCCAGTGTCTTAGCTATGAAGTTGAAAAGCAAGAAGCAAGAAGGGATGAAAGCTGAGTGAAATAGCAGGAATTATGAGACTGTTGAATTCTGCAGAGTTGCTTCCCTCAGAATTTTAATGTTACTTTGTGCTGTCAAAGCCAGACAGATAAGAAGCTGCCTTAATGAAGCACTAATTGCATTGCATTCAAACGTCACAAATAATCCTGCATGTGGGACTCGGTCTTTATTCAGTCCTTTCTCCTTTGTATAAAGAAGATTAAGAGAATTTGAGAATTATTATTGAGAATTGAGAATTATATAGCTGAAGCTGACTTTTATTCTTTGCAAAAGAGAGAAGTCTTTTTGTTTTACAGTCAGAAGTTCCTGGGTTTAAGTGAAGAATAATGACATGCAACAAAACCATAAAATCCTGTGTTTGAGCCTTTAAAGGTGAATTCCAGGAGCTGTGCATTTTGGTGTCAGCAGAGTGGGAGACCCTGTGGAGCATGTTTTACATGACATCTGGAAAAAGGCTGGGCAGGGGTAAATCAAATAATCGGACATGTCAAACCCTTCCATTGCAGGACACAATGTGCAAGTAATTTCAAATTGTTGGTTTAATGTTCCTGTCAACTACTCTATTTGCTCAGCAACAGAGCAAATTATCAATGTGTTATTCATACACACTCCTGCCACTTTCTTTGCATGGCTTATTGGTGTTCTACAGCCCAGTTAAGCTCCCTGCATAATTAGCAAGAAAGCTTGAGCTGAAAAGCACACTGGATGACCATGGCAAGCCCTAGATATCCTAAAAAATAGCTTAAGTGCAATGCAAGGCAGTGGTCTCATTGCCAAGCAGTAGCTGGTTGTACTGAGATGAACAGGCAGAAATTAAATATATCTCAGCTCAGCTCGCTGAGATGACTTTCTTGACCCTCATGATTGAAACCAAAATCCTGCATCATCCTCTGTGTGTGCAACACCCACAAACATCTCCTTGCAGGGTGGGATGGATTTTCTGCTATTTTAGACACTGGAAAAGGCTGCATTCAGCTTTCACCCCTTCCAACAAACTACTCAGGCCTGCTCTGCAGCCATGAGTCAGGCAGACCTGGGAGAGGGGGGAATGCTTCCAGGAGCATAATTTAGGTGAGATGTGGGGCTTCCCTGAGGATACCAGGTGCCACCACTGACACCACGATGTGTTTTGGGCTGGATGACCAGCATTTAGGGGGTCCATGCTGAGGAGAGGCAACGCACCCACACTGTGACCCAGAGGTCAGCCTGACACTGCTGCTGCTTCTGTGTCCCTTGCTGTGACCAGAGAATCATTGTTTGGGTTGGAAATTACATTTAAAGCTCATCCCATTCCACTCCCTGCCATGGCAGGGACACCTTCCACTGTCCCAGGATGCTCCAATCCCATCCAGCCTGGCCTTGGACACTCCAGGGATCCAGGGGCAGCCACAGCTGCTCTGGGCACCCTGTGCCAGGGCCTGCCCACCCTCCCAGGCAGCAATTCCTTCCCAATATCCCATCCAGCCCTGCCCTCTGGCACTGGAAGCCATTGCCTGTGTCCTGTCCCTGCATGCCTTGTCCCCAGTCCCTGTGCAGCTCTCCTGGAGCCCCTTCAGGCCCTGCCAGGGGCTCTGAGCTCTCCCTGGAGCCTTCTCTTGTGCAGGGGAGCAGCCCCAGCTGTGCCAGCCTGGCTCCAGAGCAGAGGGGCTCCAGCCCTGCAGCATCTCCGTGCCCTCCTCTGCACTGGCTCCAGCAGCTCCACGTCCTTGTGCTGTTGGAGCCCAGGGCTGGGGCAGCTCTGCAGGTGGGGTCTCACCTGAGCTCAGGGGTACAGGGGCACAATCCCCTGGGATTCTGGCTGGGGGATCAGCCCAGGGCAGAGTTGGATTTGTGGGCTGATATCCCTTGGGCAAAAAAATGTTCATAAAATGAATCTCTTTCCCCTCTCTGCTCCTCCTGCAGCACCACCCCAGAACGAGACACCAGGGACAGGTCTCTGTTTCTTTCTCAGGTCTCTGTTTCTGCCCTTACTGCTGACAGTAAAATTCACATGGATGCAATCACATATCCTAGGGGAGGGGCTGAGGATGGAAAAAGCTGGCATTTTGTTCCAGCAGCTTTAGTAGCCAGACCTTTTTTCTCAGACAGCATCTGGAGCACTGAGCATGGGCTGGGCATTTGTGAGAGGCCTGACCCCTGTGTCTGTGAGTGCTCTCCAGCTGACAACTCTAATCTGATCTATCCCCACTTCTTCCCTGACAATTCCCTCCAAGCTTTGCTCAGGACAATTTGCTAACAGTGTCACTGTCACTCCCAAGCAGAAGTACTGCTGGCTGAATCTTTTCCAGCATAGATTTTACGCACTGGGGTGGAGGGAAAATAGACATTTTCAGTCAACCTGACATTACTCACAGTTCAATTTTGCAAAGAAAACTTTCTGGGTTGGACTCCTAAGAGGATGGAGGCATGGTTCACACATCCTTGAGAGAGGACACTTCTGTGCCCCAGCAGAAAAGCCACCAGCTGGGCTGGGGGAGACCTGATTTCTGCTTGGTTCAAAGCAAGGGTCTGAATCAGCATCTCTTGACTCACAGAACAGTTTTTTGGACCACAAAGTAATAGTGTCACTGGCTATGAATAAGCAGTTCTTTAGAAAAGTGGGACATCTTCTACAGCCAGAAATGTCCTGTCCCCCTGGGACAGGGGGTGAAGGTGCTGTGTTACAGATCCCTCTTTAGCATCAGGCAGATTGAAAACCCACAGAACCACTCAATGTACAAACAGCATGGCTTGCTGCTTATCTTCAGTGTAGCTACTGCCCTCTTTAAAACAATTTTTTATAAGCTGGAGCAGTATTCTTCTTTTGAGCTGCTGAAGACTCCAGCAAGGCTTGGTTGGGGCCAACAGAAGATCATGGGTTGGGACAGCTGAAGTTTGAATATAGAATTTAGCACATTTTATCTCAAGATAAGTTTTACTGAGTTATTTCCTTAGGCTGATATATGAGCATGCAGTGGTCAAGGGGCTACAGGAAGCATGTGGCACACTAGGAAAGGCTGAGGAAAATAGAGTTTTTGAGCCATGACAAGAAAAGGCTGAGGGGAAATCCAATCACACTCTTCTGCTGCTTGAAAGGAGATTACAGAAACCATTGATCCAGATTCTTCTCAGAGGTGGACAGCAAAAAGTCATGAGGCTGAATAGAGGAAAACCCTGATCAGATACAAAGAATAAAATCTTCCCAATGAGAGTGGTGCAGCCCTGGGATGAGGACTCAGAGCGCCTGGGGAATCCACACCCTTGAGGATTTTCACAGCTCAGTTGGACAAGGCTTTGCATGGCATTCAGCCATGCTTGGAGCAGTGGGTGCAGCTGTAGGCATCCTTTTTAATGGAACATTTCCCACCACTCCTGATTCATTCCTCCCTAATACTACACCACACTTCCCTGACACGTCATGTTTCCATGGCCTTTGCAGGAGCAGTGTTTTCTGATGCACTGCTACACACAGGTACAGCCTCTGTTTCTGTTAGATGGTAACACAAATGGCAATTTACAGCACTGCCTCCTCCCTTCCCTTCAGTTCCCCCAATTTAGTGAGAATTTACTGCTAGGTTTTTGCTCCAGGCAGGTGTAATGCTTTTCTCCCACTTGACTGATGCTCCACTGAGCCCACACACAACAGGAGACATAAAGGTGGGTATTTTATTAGGCATTTGTTGGAGTAACTTGTTGAGTTGCTCTGAATTCATTCCCATTCTGTTCTTATCACCACAGCATCTGAGCTGCTTCCATGACACGTTAGATAGTGTGACTAATATCTGTTGCATACTGTTTGTTCTGTCACCTTTTCCCAGAGGGAGAAGCGTGTGAAATATTAAGTTTTTGCTGGCCTAATTTTATCTTGTGCCTTGTTTTAACTTGTTTGGGCTTGTGTCTCTCTACAATGATTTCTGCATGTTCACGCAAAGGAGACAGGCAAAAGAAAGATGCTGAGTGCTTCGAGGAGAGCTAGTGAAGTTTTTAGTAGCTCTGTTGCTTCTTTGGGGTGAATTCCATGCAGGCTCACAGGACTCTCCTAGAGATGAGCTCTGTCCATAACTTAGGTCAGAGGAGCAAATTTCTCCCTTTCCTTTGCCACACAGTTGGAAAAGCATTATTTTGCTGATTATTCTGTGAAGACCATTTCTCAGGACAAACCACCACAGCAAATATTGTCCATAGGCAGGAGTTCCATTTATCCCAGAAGAATTCAGTATGGGCTTTGGAGCTGTGGCCAAGCTCTCCCCGTGTCCCACCAGATCATGCTTTATAAGTTTAATAAAGTTTATAAACTTTATTAAGTTTAACATCTGCCCTCATTCAAATGGTAAGCAAGATTTCCTCCCCCCCATTTTGCCTCTTCACAGATCACCCTGAGGAATCTTACTAACCAAGAAGTGGCCACATTTACCTATGGGGATTGGCTGTCCAAGCTGAAAAATGAAAAGGGAAGCCTGCTGTGTGAGATGCCAGCTGTCATAAACGACGAGCAGATGATGGAGGACACCACGTACTCTCTCCAGGTTAAAACCAGTGACATTGGAGGTTGGTCCTTGCTAGGCATTTTATGAATTTTCTAGCATGAAGTTTGTTTTCTAACAATGGGAAAAAATAACCCATCTGCTTCATTTGAAATTATATTTGAAAAAAATAAAACATAGTTTATCTGGAATACAACTGTTTAGGCTGGTTGTTCACCATGGCAGTGTCTAAGAGACTCATTCTCAGCTGAGCTCTGGGAATAACATATTTGAACACAAGGCCCAGATCTGACTGCTCTTTGATTCCTCTGAAGACACCCGGACAGAAACTATTGCCAGACCAAGCTTCAGAGGTCAGCAGCCACATTTTTCTTTTTTGGTCAGGTCCATCCACGTAGGGTGGTCAGAGCTGGTGTGCTTCAGGTTTTCAGTCAGCACTGTCTGCCTTGCCAAAAGCAGACAGCAGTAATTCACCCACCTTTTCAAAGTGTTTTGAGACCATTTGTCTCAGGCTGCAGAAAAAAAAAACCATTCCTAAATGCACACCAGATAGAAGAGATGGAATGGAGTATACAGAAAGAGCCTAGAGCCTAGAAATGGGGTTTCAGTGTAATTTGCTGGGATCACTGCCTCTTTTCATGGGAAATTTTGTCAGGCTGCTGGATGAAATCTGTGCCACATTCAGGGTGAATCGTGCCAAGATGGGGCAAGCCAGACATTGTCTTGAAGACACTTTGTTTAGAAGGTTGGTCCTCAACCACATAACCAACTCCTGACCTCTAAATATCTTTTCTTTATTCCCTTTGTTGCTTCTTTTTTGTTTTCCTTTTCCCTCCCCTCTTGTTTTATCAGCAGTAATTTATGCAGCTTCTAAGGTTTGATCTAAGAATATCAAAATTTCTCTGGCAGAGCATCTTCGTGCCACCTCACAACTTCTTATCTCTCTTCTCTGCTGGCTGCTTGTCTGAAAGACATGTAGTGAAATACAAAAAAACAAAGGGGAGAGAGAGAGGGGAATATTTGTTTATGTATCCAGCCATCCATCTAATATAATGGTAGATCTTTCTGTGACCTTTTTTGTGAAAACCAGCCCTAACTCACAAAGGCAATGGAAATAGAAATGAGAGGAGAATAGAAAATGACAGCAGCAGCAGACAGATCTGCCCTTCCCATTGAATGAAGGATGACGGGTATTAATGAAGAAACATTTTATTTCATTATGAACAGCGACAACCAGTAGGAAAGAGCAGATTACAGAGAGGTTTCAGAGACTCTGTTTGTGATTAGATCACACAGCTCACTGACATAATGTTGAACTTTATCCAGCTTATCTAAAGCAGGTGCAAGTCATGAACCATCTCCCCTTTTTGATCATTATGTATTCCACAATTACTCCTGGTTGGACCAATTCAGGAAGAAAGACATTTTATCCTTGGTGATGTTTAAACATGTTATATCATCTCCTGCCACACTGACATTGTCAAGGAGCAGCAATACTGCACAAGGACTGGAATCAAATGTGTTTTATTTCCAGGTATAAAGTTTTTCTTTGCAATGGCTTTCAACTTTCCAGCACATAAAAGTCACCAAAACAAACAAACAAACAAAAAAAAAGGCAGGCAAAATAATCCCACCTATTTGCTACTCTCCAAAAAATAATATTTCTGGTTTTAGTTCCTCCTAGTCTAGACTGTCTCTGGTTGATTCACCTGGGAGAGAAGTCTTTATCAGTGGTCTGGATACCTCTCCTGAGGCTCTCTGCCTCTTGAGTTTTTCTTCATTAGATTCAGACAGAGACTTCATGATTAAGTTAGGTTAGATGGCTAAAGTTAGGGAAAATTAATCCCACAAAGGAGATTCTGCAGCAAACTAGAAAGCATAAGCTATTTCCTCCCCACCACACATACATTTAACAACAGCATTGTTTTACATTTTCCTCAAAGAAACCTTTAAGTTACAGTTTGCCTTTTGCAAAGTCACTCTTCTCCAGTGAAGAGAGTTTGAATCAGGGAGCAACTCTGCTCCTGTAAAGTTCAAATCACCTCTTTTCCACCACCAGCAGTACCTCAGATGGCTCACATAGATAAGAAGAGGTTGTTAGGGCATACAGCTCCCAAGTCAGATCAGTAACCTTTGGTTAAAACCAAGGTCTTGATCTCAGATGTAAAGCACAATTTGTTTTTCTTCAAGGCAGAACCCATAGACAGAGATGCAATAGAGCCAGACCACCCCATGGCTATTTCTGGGGCACAAAAATGTCCTTTGGCTGGTTAATTTTTACTTTCTCTGTGCAGGCATCACATACATGGTAATGCAGTAAAGATGAAGAGTGAAAAAATACTGCTTTCTCATTTTCCAGGCATTAATGAAGCAGAAGGTTCTTATCTCTGCTGTTATAAGATTAATTAGGATGTTGTCAACTCAGTTCCAACCTACAAATTACATAATTTAGGACAGTTGGTGTCAGTTCCTAGCGCCTTATATAGGTCTTTTTTATGTCAGAAGAAGGACATTCTTTGGCCTCAGAAGGCTGTGACTCAAGCCCAGAGTTTGTTTAAAAATGAAGCATCTGCTCAGTAAGATCATATAATCACAGAGATTTCTGTTGAAAGGGTCCTCTGGAGGTTTTTTCACACATTTTCCTGCTCAAGGGATTTTGCAAGCACCAGATCAAGCCAGCTAAGAGTGCCCAGCCAAACACTGGACAACTCCAGGAATGGTGATGCCACCACCTGCCAGGCATGTGCACCCAGACCTGCACCATATTCCTAAAAAACTTGGTTTTTCCACATTCCCAGCCTGGACCTCCCCAGCAACTTGTGTCTGTGGTTTTTTTGGGGTATGACATGACACAGTGCATGGCCCTGTCATTGTCACCACTGTCCTTTGTGCACCTTCCCCAGCTCCTCTCAGGGCTTCTCCTCACAGTGCAGTGCCCCAGCTTTTGTCCACCTTAGCAGTCATCCTCTGAGCTCTTCTCAAATTTAATTTAAAAAACAGGAATTCCAACTGGTGTTTTCCACTGAATTCTGGAAACTTCCTGCCAGCTTGCATCCAATCAGAATATGAATGGCACTGCTGTAAACTCTGGGTCATCATCACCTTCCCAGCATGTGCAAGGTTAATTCCAACCCAGACAGAGGATTTTGCATTCCTCCTTGCTGAATTCCATGGGATTTCTGCTTGCCCAGTCCTCAGGTTTCTCAAGGTCCATCTGGGTTGGGGTTCTGGCATTCAGCATGTCAACCACTCACCCAAATCTGCTCTTAGCTGGAATCTGCTGGGGAAACACTCTGCCATTGTTTAGGGCGCTGATGATGAAGTTCTGCTCAGTTCTGCAGGTCCCAGGATCAATCCATGAGCTATTGCACTCACCACCAGCTAAGGCTGGTGCAACCACAGTACCTTCAACTCTTCACTTGTCAAGTTTTTTACAGTTCCCAAATGTGCCTGACAGTTTCCTGGAACTGGCAACAACAACGACAACAAAAATATCAGAGACCCAAATAAGTGAAATGTACATTGATTTAACATTTCTGTTTTTTTACTTTCCCATCTCCTGCTAATTGCTTGTGAGGGAAATGTCACAGCATGAGACCTTCATAAGCTTCTTCCTGCAGGGATGGTTTTGCTAAGAAACAGTTGGTTCTGTGCTTTTTGAGACCTGGCATTAATTAGGAGCCTGCTCCTTGCAAGGAAATGGACTTCAGTTTGCTTTGTTCCTCACCTCAGCAAGCTTCAGGGTCATAAAAAGTACTGCCAGACGAACTGCCTGGATCCCTGATGCCTCCTCTTCCTACTTAAACCCTTCCCAGGGAGCTGTTGAAAATTAGCCCAAATTTAACATGGGCAGCTTCTTGCATGGACACATGTTGCTTTGCCTTTCCTCTATATCACTCTTTTTCTCCTCATCTAACAATCTTTTTTTCCCCAGTCCTTCCATAAGAACAGTCATGATTTCTTCCTAATTCTGTATCCAAGTAATAATCCTGTGGAAGTGGGACCTTTCTCCAGAAGTTTACAGTGCCCCTAACTTGGTCTCTGCATTGTGTTTGAATGGAGCTGTGGGAAATACTGTGATTCAAAGTGGATTTGTGATGCTCTTGTGTAAGAAAGGGCCTGGCAGGAGGTTGGACTTTCAGAGCTGGGCTATCCAAACGAGGGCAGCAGGTGCTGAGTTTCTTTGTAAGGCAGATTTGAGCCTGATGGTCTCGTTCTCCCTTTTCCAAAATTTAAGGGCCTTGGTTCTGACACAGCAATGACTGTCTGCCCAAGTGTAATCTTGTTTCTCTCTGTGAGTCTGCTTTTATATTACAGCATCAAAATTAAAATGCAATCGTTTTGATTGAACTATAAATAGTGCCAGGTGACATTTGAGGTCACTGTAGTGGTGGTTTGGCCTCGAACTCCCCAAAACTCAGGAAAAAAGCATGGCAAAATATGAGCAGTAGAGGACAAATGACACTCAATATCAGGTAATAAAGAGCTTGGAAATTTTTTAATTTCCTAGCATATACACAACAAGAAGGTGGAAGCTGGCAGGGCAAACTGTTGCATGAGAAACTTTTTCCATTAATTGCTGTGTGGAGAATACTTTGAAAAGAGCAATACAGAAGGAAGATCTGTTGAGACAAGTGGGCCATGAGATGGTGCAGTGGCTTGGCTGAGGATCTGTTAGCTCTGAAATCCCTGTGCCATCAAGCACAGGGACAGACCCAGCTGAAGGATCCTGAGTGCCAAAATTGCTTGGAGAAGATTGTGGGACTGCAGGAGGGAATGACTGAGTGTCAAAAAGGGACTGTGGGAAGTCCAGGACAGCACTTTGTGGCTATAAAAGTTATAAAGTATGTTCTTTAACACTCCTTAGTAGATTGCTGGATTCTGCTGGGTAAATCACTTTTAATTCCCAAGCTACCTCGGAATAATGGGAGTTACTACCCTGACATCCCCTGTAGAGTTGTGATGGACAGTCCTCCATCAGGAACAGAAATTGCTGCTTCCTATGAGCACTGCCATCACCATGGCCACCACACCTCAAGAGCCAGGGCAAGGCATCCAGCTGTATTTGTGGGATGGACTGGAAGAGCTGGTTGTCCTCCCTGCAGGATCCTGCAGGAATCCACTGAAATGTCTTGGTGGTGCCCAGGGAAACATGAGCACCCCTGCAGCCTCTTCCAGCCTGCTTTTGCTGGGCACTCAGCCCAACCTGCAGGGTAACCCATGGCATTTTTCTCTGCTCTCTCCCTCCAGGAGCAGGCACTGATGCCAACGTGTCCTTGATCCTGTTTGGGGAGTATGGGGACAGCGGCACCCTGCCTCTGAAGGAGTCCAACAAGTCCAACAAGTTTGAGAGGAACCAGTTGGATGAATTCAGCTTCTCTGAAATGCTGAGCCTGGGAGACCTCTGCAAAGTGCGGATCTGGCATGACAACAAAGGTCAGGGCAGTGGCAGGGGTGGTTTGGGATGTTTTCACTTAGGGGAACAACAGACACAAGACAGGCTGAAGGCAGAGTCCCCAGCTCTGCTTCAGGCTGGGAAAACTACAGTAATTTCACAATTATAAACCGCACCATTTTGACTAAAATTTTGGTCCGAACCCAAAGTGCGGCTTATAATCAGGTGCGGCTGATATATGGACAGAGAATGAAAAGTTGCTGTTTTAGTTTGGAGGACAGGTGTCTGCTGAGAAAGGCAGGAGCTTCTCTTTGAAATGGAGAATGTAAACCCCCTCCCTCCAAATTATTGTAATTTTGAAATCAAGGGGCTTTCAGGCAAAAATATGGGAATTAGGAATAACAGTTCTTTACTAGGGAAATGAAAGAACAAAGAACAAACCCCAAACCCTGACACAGTCAGAGTACAACCTGACACCCGTCAGGCAGGGTGTTGGCAGCAGTCCCATCCCATGGTGGCTGCATCCTCCTGCAGTGACAGATGTGGCTCAGTTGGAGCAGTGCTCCTGTACAAGGTGCAGTTTCCCTCCGGAGCTCCAGTGGTGATGTGGAGAAATCCGGTTTTCCTCTGGAGTCCAGTGGAGAAAGGGGCTCCCTTAGTGTCCCAAAACCTCTGTTTTTATCTTGGTAAGAAATGTTGGGCTCTTCCCCCTGGCTGGAGCAACTCCCAATGGGATGCAGTAATTTTATCAGTGCCACAGTGGGACTCAATGGCCATGAGCAGAAAATGACTGGCTGGAGGAAGGATGGGCTGTGAAAAGATAAAGAACAATGCCCTGCCTGGTTTCAATGGATGGCCCATTAGCAGAATATCTGCCGTGGAGATCAGGATCACTGCCCCACCCTCAACAGATGGTGATAGAACAGATACCTTTGATCACACTCTGGATTGTAACATGCGGCTTATAATCAGGTGTGGCTTATTTATGGACAAAGAATGAAAAGTTGCCAACAGCCAGAGATGCGGCTTATACTCAGTGCGGCTTATAATCGTGAAATTACTGTACCTGGATTTTTACCCAGATCCTGTGTCCCAGCTTCCTTGTCTGGCCACACAGGTGACCCTGGCTGCTGGTGCAGCCTCTGCTGCAGCAGGTCCCCAGCTCAGGCTGGGCTTACAGCCACCTCTGCAGCACCAGGGATGCCTCCCCCTGAGCAGGACACCCAGCCTGGTGTCCCCACACTGACTGAATCCGGGCAACACCTCTCACACAGGCCAGCATGGCACTCCCAGGGCAGTTTTATGTTCTCAGCCTGACGCTGACACGTGTGGAAATGCAGCCTGGCGTAACACAGCGAGCCTTAGAAGGCAGAAATAAGGATCTGTGTCTGGCTTTATTAAGATCACTGCACCAGCTGGTGAGCATGCAGCATGCTGCTAAGAGAGGTTCTGACACTTCCCTGCTGCTGGACACCCTGACTGGTGTCACAGACAGCAGAGCAGAGCTCAGTAGGACTGTCACAGTCATTTGTGTTGTCATTCAGGCACCAAGTGGTATCTTGTAACAAATGCATCACTAACTCTGCTGTGGTGACATCCCATCCCATCTTCATGTAAAAGAGCTCACACTGCATCAGCAATGCCCTGCTCACTGGTGGCCAGCCCTTGCTGCAGCCCACAGGTGAAGCTCCATAGCTCCCACAGGCTCACCTGAGTCACTGCTAATAAAGCTGTTTGGCAGTCATATTTATCACAATCTGGGGAGGAACGGCAGGGGGACTGCCCAGCCATCACCTGGCTGCACTGAGGCAGCTGGTTTATGGCTGGGATGGGTTTCATGCCAGTCTTGATGTGACCTGGCCACCATCCTCTCAATCACTCCAAGCTGTGGCAGATGGGGAAGGTTGCATGTCACGCTCTATTAATAAAAGATGCTATCTCTGGATTAGGCTTTCCCATTGGAAGGTCTTTGAGAGAGAGAAAAACACATCTTGTGGTAGCTTTTTGCTCTAAAATATGGGAGATACATCCACCTAACATGATTGTTTATTCCCAGACACTGCAAGATCTGAGCTTGTATTTATCACTCCTATAACACAGCACAATTTAGTTGATTAAACTCTATAATATCATGTTATATAGCTGGTGCTGAATGCAGTAAGGGAGCTGCTTTTACCTGATTACTTTGCCAAAACACTAATTCCTTAGATATGCAGTTCAGATATAGATTTGGAAAGAGCTGTTGAATTAGAGCCTTAGCTCAGTAAAGAGGCTTTTCAGCAGTTCCAAGAGTGGTTCAGACATCCTTCCCATAGCACTAAGAAATCAACATGGACTTGCAGATTTGGTTTCAAACCTAGTACCAGCTGAAATGTCTGCTAAAAGAACTTTTTCCTCAAATGGCATCATGGTGACTGGCTGGGCTAACAGGATGAAATTCACCCACCAGAGCAAAGCTGGTCCTCAGGGCTCAGGCACACAGCCAGACTGGGATGCAGGAAGGTGAGAAATGGATCACACCAAGGGTTTGTAGGGCCCAGCAGCTCTTTCCAACAGCAGCATCACTGGATGCCTGAGGAAGAGGACAGGCTGAGCTAGCGTGTAATCCTTCCACAATCCTCTGCATTTTGCATGATGGATAGCTCAGGGCATCTCCTGAACTGGAGATCATTTTTGTCCATTAAATAATTTCCAGTGGATTTTCTCATTCAAGTTCTTGCCCAGGCCCTCCAGGACACATTTGCACCCACACATCCTGTGGCTGTGAGTCCCACAGGTCTGTTGCCTGCTGCCTGATGAGCAAATCCCATTAATCCAGGAGGGTTTTGTTGCCTTTTTCTTCTTGCACAACTTCACCTTCTCAGTGCCACTGATGATGCTGCTGACACAAGTTGATAATTGCTGGCTGTGTGCAGCTGGCTGGTGGCAAAGGGAGGTAACAGAGTTTAGCCTTAGGCTAAGCAGCAAATAGGCTCAATTAGTTTAAATTTGCTCTGGGCTAAGAACATGTACCTAGATAGCCACTACAAGTCAGCTAAAATACTAAGCTGGGTGTCTAGAATCTGAAATATGTATATAAATACACGTGGCAACCTCATATTCTCTCTCCTTATTTCCTCATAACACTGGTTTCCACTTATAAATACCAGTTCTTACCAGACCTGGCTGACAGCAAGGTTAATTTAAGCCTTGGATAAACACCACGCTCAGGTTTTGTTCAGCAAAAATGTACTCGCTTTTCCCCACAGAAAGAAGGAAAACTGTTGTTTAAATCATAACATATGTTGTCTACATTGTTCTTGCATTAGTCATGTGAGAGGCATCTCCTATCTGAAACTTCACACAATCCAGCATGACAGTTTGTTGGGTGGGTAGAGTATTTATGACCTCTGAGATCCCAGGATATAGCTATCCTTTGAATATATGCCTGCTCCCTATATATAATTTATATAAATTGGTTGTTGCACTGCCTAGAAATTCCTGGCTCTCTTTCTTTTAAATGAGTAGTAGGGTCAGGGGTCAAGCATGTTTTTTGTCAGACGTGTGAGGAACTTTGGGCATTAAATAAAAATGTGTTTGTATTTACCACTGCTCTGAGGCTTCAGACGTTGATCACGCTTTTTTGGACTAAGTGGTTCCCTGCCAATGGCCTGTGCAAGGTCTGGCCTGATGCTGGCCCACCCCATTGCTCCTCGAGTCCTGAGTACATGGAGCATGCTCGACGTTCTTCTTGTCCTCTAAATTATCAGTCTCAATCACAGAATGACAGAATGACAGAATGGTATGGGAGGGAAGAGACCTTAAAGCTCATCCCATTCCACCCCTGCCATGGCAGGGACACCTTCCACTGTCCCAGGCTGCTCCAAGCCCATCCAGCCTGGCCTTGGACACTCCAGGGATCCAGGGGCAGCCACAGCTGCTCTGGGCACCCTGTGCCAGGGCCTGCCCACCCTCCCAGGCAGCAATTCCTTCCCAATATCCCATCCAGCCCTGCCCTCTGGCACTGGAAGCCATTGCCTGTGTCCTGTCCCTGCATGCCTTGTCCCCAGTCCCTGTGCAGCTCTCCTGGAGCCCCTTCAGGCCCTGCCAGGGGCTCTGAGCTCTCCCTGGAGCCTTCTCTTGTGCAGGGGAGCAGCCCCAGCTGTGCCAGCCTGGCTCCAGAGCAGAGGGGCTCCAGCCCTGCAGCATCCTTGTCACACTCATCTGGACTCCAGCAGCTCCACGTCCTTCTATTTGGGTCCAACAGCAGCACCACATTATTTGCCCCATCGAGGTTAGTTTGGGGAAATACAAACCATTGAAAGGCTTCTTTTTCCTCGTCGTATCAAGATGCCAACTGCCTGCCTGCATTCAGGATGAAACACATTTAAATGCTTTGCCCATTGTGTTCACTGTGCCGTGCACACAGCTCAGCATCCTTCTCCCTTGGCGTAGCCTCGCTGCTGTGGCTTTGCTCCCAGTTCTCATCCCACTTTTGTTTATCCTTTCACCGAAATTTGACTGCAGTGGGGTGTTCAGAGTTGAAGAGACAGTAATTGCCATGGCAAAACTATCACAAGGTCTCTAAATTGCAAGCACCGTGTTTTCATCCTCTGGAAAAGCACGCCAGTTTTATGGTCCCACTTTAATGCTTTTAAATGCCATTTTCACCACAAAAACTGCTGAGTGACATCTCTGTATGAGACATAAAGGAGAAATGAAGCCCCCATCTAATTTCTCTAACTTCACTAAAAATGATTAGGAAGGAAGTTGTTGCTCATTTGAAACCAGGCAGTTTAAAGACTTCACAACTGCAATTTCAAGGAACTTGTTCCTGATTTTTTTTAGAAGTTTAGAGCTCACCAGCAAGATTCTGGTAACAGCAAAGTGACGTGAATGAAATTTAGTTTCAATTTTGCTCCATGTCTTTTTATCTTGCCCCTGTTTACTTTGAGATACTTATGTTCAACCTAATATATTTAGACTCCCTGAGCAAATTTAATCACTTCCAGACTCCCCATCTTCTGATCTCAGATAGGCACTATGTATTTTCTCATATCTCAGTTCATTTACTTCTACATTTATGCAAGATCAGTATCTGTAGGTCTATAGAAAAGCTGGTTTTCTAAATATAGGCCTCAATATTTTTTTTTTGTCTGCTATAAGGACTAAATCACCATTCTGGAAGAACGACTGAAAGTTTCTCAGCATCACAGTAAAAGACATATTTACCTAGGAAAAAAACCCTTTTCTTGCTTTTTTTTATGTTTTTGTTTTATTGTCGTTGCCTTTTTCTCCATGAAACAAGGAGCTGTGGGAAATCTGGATGCAGCTCCCTCATCTCCCTGAGTAGATTTGCACCAGGTGATAAGCAGTCTGTCCAAAGTAATTAATTTAAGATTCTTGATTATCTCAGTTGCCATCAACCAAGGGGACCCAGGAAGAGCCCAATTATGGACAAACCAGGCTTTACTGTGTTGCAGGAGCAGAGACAAAAGTAAACACCAAGGTTATGGAGCCAGACTTCTTCTTTGCCATAACAATTCTCTGCCTTTTTCTTCACCAGCTGCTCTGGCATTGTCTAGCAGAGTTTGAAATACCCCAACTGCCCCAGTGACTCCTTTTGGGTGGCTCTTCCAAAAAAGAAAGTATCTAATTCCCTTTTTGCTTTGGACTCAAGAAAATTTATAAACCCTCAGTTTTCCTCTTCTTTCTCTGAAGGAACTCCCTTTTCCAGGAGCAGTATCTTGACTCAGATGTTGAATTGCCCAGGCCTTGAACTCACAGCACACAGCAATTCCAGAGGTCTGTTTCTGCAATTCATGGACGTTATTCCGAGCCTTTGGGGCACTTGTAGGCCATAAATTATTTTTTAAAAAAAACACCTAAAGAGCTGTCTTTTTTTAGCCTTTTGTAAGGATTTACTCAGCTATCAGGCCTGAGCAGGGCTTTTCTAACCCTGCCTCTCATTTCTCGACTGTTGCCTCATAAACTCTGCTGATCCTCGGGGCAGATTTGTCGAAGAGATTCTGCTTTAAATAAAAAGTGAGAGGAAGAGAAATAGATGTGTAGAACTGCCCAAGGAGAGGAGAGTCCATCACACTCCCTGTTTAGTTGGTGGCTCAGTACAGAGGAAGACAGTGCCAAACCCTGCACATTTTTTTGGATGAATCGAGGTCTACAACTCAGACTGGACTCGAGGGTGCAGCCTGCAGGCTTGCAGCATGCCTGATTAGTCCTTCAAATTGTCCAAACCTGGCCTCAGCAGCTTGGGAGATCCCAGCACTGACACACAGAGCCCACCCTCACCTTACTCTCTCTTCTATGCCAGGTTAAACACAAAGAAAAGGTTTTCACTCACCCCTGTGAGGATTATGAGGCCCAAAACAGGGAAGCTGTGGCTGCCTCACCCATGGAAATGTCCAAGGTTGAGGCTGGACAGGGCTTGGAGCAGCCTCAGATAGTGGAAGGTGTCCCTGCCCATGGCAGGGGTGGAATGGATGCGTTTTAATCTCCCATCCATCCCAAACCATTCCATGATCCTGTGAAAGATGTGCTATAGATGTTAAAGCTTAACCAAGGCATCACAGAGCAGAAGTGGCATGAAGTGGAAGAAAGATGTAAGGATTTAAAATAGCAGAATGACAGAGAACACAGAGACTTTGGTGTTGACCTTGTGCATTCATTCCTTTCCAATCTCGTGAATTGCAGAACCCTTCAGAAGAAGCCCAAAAGGACAGATGTAGCCTTAGAATTATCATTTCTGTAAAAGCTTCTCTTTTCTACAGGCCTCCTTTGCTCCTCTTGGGGACAAATTATCCTGCATCCTTGTTAAAAGCTTTTGCTTCAAGTGTTCCTCAATAAAACACAAATTTTCCTTCAATCATAAGAATATAATCTGAAATTGTTCCATCTCCAGTTTGAGTTGTTAAGTGCTTTTGCACAGGAGTAGTTTATCTGTAAGATGTGAGGGCTGGAGGAGTGGGGTGTGTCTGAGGGTAATTTATGGGTGGTTTCGACCTGAGTCAAATCCTGGACTGAACAAGTTGCAGAGACAACAGAGGAGAGGGGAGGCAGGGCATCTATTTTCTAAAACTATCCCAAGTGTTAATCTTCTGCTTTCTCAGAGACTGTGAGAGGTTTTTTTGCATTGCCTGTCTGCCCTGATGAGAAATGTTGTGGTGTGCACTAACATGATCCTAAAGCAGAGATACACAAAATGGATCTATTTTTATTCTGCCACTGGTTTGCTGAATGACCTTGCATAAATCGCATCCCTGTACCTCATTTTCAATTATGTAAATTAGGGATAAAAATTATTCACCTTCTTGGAGTGTTTTGAGATGTGCTGATGCACAGCTAGATGCTATGATTTTAACACCTCACAATTAACGCTCCACTTCTAGAGATTTGATGCTGCTATCAAAACTCCCACCACTTTCTGGGTGATGCCTCATGAGGTGGGGTTTAGGGATGGATGCTCACCTAACCAGGCAGGGGAGAAAAAAAAACGTCAGAGGATGCCAGGCTGATGAGCTGTCTGTGCTATGGTCTTTACTTCATGCTTCAGGAAATGTGAAAGTTTTAAAGATAAATAAATAAAAAATGCAGGTAAGGGGCTGAGCAGTGCTGGCTGGTGGTTGTGAAAGGCTTGGCAGCAGCAATTCTTCACTGGTCCTTGAGCAGTCAATGTCCCTAGCAGGAGGGATTTTTTTACTCCTGTGGAAACATAAGCACCAGTAATGACTACTATTATCCTTGATCAGACATCAGCTGCTTCCAAAACCAAAGCAGAAGAGATATGCTACAGAAAGATACGGGATAGAGAGGAGAGTCAATGAATATGGCTCCAAAAAGTGGAGATTTCTGTGGATTTATGTGTTTCCGAGCATGGGTGTGGTTCTGCCAGCAGATTTGATCCCCCCAGCTCTTTCTTTGCAAGGAATAGTCAATATTCACTAAATTAAGGTCAGGGACCAGGTGCCTGGTGAGCACTGAGCCCACCACACTTGTTGCACCCCGTTTTTCTCTCCCATCCTCCCATGTTTCCACAGGTGTCAGAATGGTTTAATATTTTAAGGGTGAGTGCAGGCAAGTCGTGGCTGTTCCTGAGAGGGGCAAAGGAAGCTGGTGGTGCTGCAGGCTGGGGTTTTAGTTAAATGAAGCAGTAATGTCATTATCTGTGTTTCATCCACCACTTCTGCAGTCAGGCTCAATTGTGCTAATCACTGCAGAAATGGGTGACAAGGAGCTTACCATCCAACCTGTCTAATGTCAGCAAAGCACAGCCTTCAGCACCACCTGGGGAAAAGGAAAGAGGGTCCTGTGAGGGTCCTTTCAAGTCCTTGCCCACTATCCCCGAGTGGGCAGCTTGGATCCTTATAGGAAAGAGGATAAATGGGATAAACAACTGCTCCTTTGGATAAGGACATTTGGGGAACAGAATACATTTCCCTATATCACACTAAATTATACAGAGTCAAGCAAGCAAAGTGATTCTTTTTTCCCCCAAAGCTCTTCTCTTCCTCTAATTACATTTGAAATGTTTTGCATGCTATTGAAAATGTCACTTCCAGCTGCAGACCATTAAGGAGCCTATGTGGCACTGCCATGGGTTTTATTAAGGCAGGTTTGTTGCTGGGGATTTCAATGGCAGCAAAATGAGGCCTGGGGTGAAACACCTTTTGTTACAAATGTTGAACACTTGTTTTGGTGGTAGGGGACCTTTCACAAAGGCACAGTGCTCGCCAAATTATTTTAAAGACCAAGGGCTGAATAATTGGGCAGGAACTACTCAGACATGTGCTTTTTCTTCCCTTCTGCCCCAAAGCATTAATGGAGGCAAATTGAGTGGTCCTGGTTTGTACTGAGGTCATGGCAGAAATCTGTGCAGCTGATGCTTTCCTGAGCCCTTGCTTTCCTGGTTCTGTTGCTTGAGGTGCCAACAGGATACAAGCAGGTCTGCTCTGTTTTCTCTGCATCACCCAAAGCTGAGTGATGGAGCAGCTCTGGCTCTCACAGTGGATCAGAATCAGTGTCCAGGGGAAAGGCTGATGAGCCATTGCTGCAGAGATAATTCAGTTTTTCCTTGCAGCCAGGATTTGGGAAAGTCCTTTCACCCTCCTATATTCACATCACCTTTCTGGCTCACTCTTCCTCTTTCATAAACCAGCTTGGGCTGAAGGTTTGGTGGCTCTGGGGTAGGAGTTTCCCCTCCTATCATTGCTTAGGTGCTGTAGAGTCTCTGAGCCCATTGCAAAAGTCACAGAGCAACGCAAGGGGTAAACAGGATAATAGCCTGAAACCAGGATTTCATGACCTGGAAAGCAGTTCTGCAAACACAATTTGTTCTCCTTCTGCTGACGTGATGCCCAGCACACAGAGTCAGCCCAGCAGAGGGAAAGTCTCACATTTAGGCTCTGTGCATCACTGGCCTTTCCATTTTCTTTTCCATACCAATGCAAAAAAGGAATTTTATATATACTTTCTCAGTCTGAAACAAAAGAAGAGAGGAGGATGCATTTTTCAGACATGAGCCAACTCTTCCATTTCCAATCAGTTTTTAAATGGGGTTTAATGCTGTGGCAATGAAACCCTTGATGTGACACCACTCCTGGCACCATGGGACATGGACAGGGTGGGGAGATATGCTGCTATGGACATTTCTAGGATAGCTTTCACCTGGGCTGAGCTATTTCTCCTAGAAAAGAAAGGCATTTCGGGATCCTTGTACAGGTCTCATAATCTAATTTAAGTCACTAACAATCAGGAATAAATATGAGAAAAAGGCAAATTCTAGTGAGAGGGAAGAGAAATGACAGGAGGATGTTTAGGGGCAGTTGTACCATTTTTCTAAGACTGTCCATCCAGCTCCTTGATTTATGTACCCTGTGCTGTAAGGGACTCTGCTGGCATTTGTTTTTCAGTGTTGAACTCTGACAGAGCTCAACACTTGCTCTTTAAACAGCCCAGGGATGATGAAAGCATCTTTGTGGGCAGGAGCTGGCTTTGTCCTCAACTCCAGCATCTGCAGAAAGTCAGGTCTGCCCCATCTCTGCCTCTGATGAAAGAGCAGGATTTTGCTGCAGCTTCTTGGTGAGTGTGGCTGCTGGCACCAGGCTGGAGAAGAGGGAGGAGGGCATGTGCATCTCAACCTCTTTTCTGGTTCTGCTGCTTAGCACTGATCCTGACCCCATCATCCTGCTCACTGCTGACAGCCAGGATGAGATCAACAATTTATTCCATCCTGGTCTGCAGGCATTGACATCTCTCACTGCAGAAGGAAGGCATGTTTTCTTTCTTTCATGCTGTACTGTTGTCACTGAAGTTTTGATGGAGGCAGAGCAGCCTCCTGAATATCCTGCAGAGATGTTCATTGAACTTAAATGGAAAAGATCCTACCAAAAGATTAACAGCTGTCACTGCCAACATGTGTAGAATAAATTTCCCAAACAGCCCCAAAGAGCAAGTTGCTCCAGTTAAATCACAGTGGGAGCCCTGGAAAACTTCACAGAATTGTAGAATCACAGAATGGTTTAGGTTGAAAGAGACCTTAAAGACAATTGTGTCCCACCCCCTGCCATGACATAGACTCCTTCCACTGTCCCAGGTTGCTCCAATCCCATCCAGCCTGGCCTTGGACACTCCAGGGATCCAGGGGCAGCCACAGCTGCTCTGGGCACCCTGCAAAATTAAAGCAAATGGAACCAAACTCTTCTCACCAGTGTCCAGTGACAGGACAAGAATGAATGGACTCAAACTGAAATACAGGAAATTCCATTTTAAATAAGAAAAGAAAGGTTTTTTTACCTCTGCATGGGTAATCAAACTCTGGCACAGGCCACCCAGACAGGCTGTGGAATCTCCATCCTTGGAGATATTAAAAAACTGGCCATGCACAGCCCTGAGGAACCTGCTTTAGCTGGGTTTGCTCTAAGCAAGATGTCCTACAGATGAACCTTCCAGGCACAATGACTTTGCAGTTCTGTGCCCCAGAATTAAAGGGGTGAATGGTGGTGTTGGTTGAGGTCTGTTCTGAGTAGTGCACAGTTTATTTCCCTAACTTGGAGAAGGTTTAGGCAACCAAAGTACAAAACAGCAATGGCTTTGAGGCTGGTAAAGAACTTCCAGCACATGTTGTGGAGGCTCACAGTCCACAGGAGAAGGGCAACTTGTTGACATAACTCAAAAATGTGCCATCATTTTCTATTCAAGGATAATGAGGATTAATTTTTGCAAACGAAGGAAATAGGTACATGGCAGTGAATTCCTGGAAGAGCAAGAGCTGTATAATCGCTCCAGGATGTACATAATAAGTGAGCAGAGATGTCTCATCATGAACACAAGCTTTTTTTGTCTGACTAATAGCAGGACTTGAAAGCAAAACTGCCAGAACCTCCTGTCCCCACTGAGGTCAACAAGTCCTCCTGTAATTTTAACAAAGAAATCAGGAAAACATTCTCAAATGCTGTTTTCTTCATTTTCAAGTTGTTTTTCCAGTGGGGGAAAAAACCAAACCAAATAAATGAAGTAGGAAACCAAAAAGGTGCTGTGGCTCCTCAGAAGGCCCCAAGGGAAATGTAAAGTGATTTGGTCATCCATGCTGGAACATCCATCACCTCACTCTGTCCTGTTTTCACATCCAGTCCCAGCACTCATTAATTTGCCCTCAGTTTTCCTGCATGTGCTGGCTGGCAGGGCCAGAGGAGAAAGTTGTGCTTTACAATCTGACTGGAAATCCAAAGAGGAAACCTTAGAGCCCTGCCTTGGTGCTTTACAAGAAAGATGGGGACAAACATTTTAGCAGGGCCTGCTGCAACAGGGCAACAAGAGTGGTTTAAAACTAGAAACGTGTCAATTTAGATTAGATATATAAAGGAAGAAATATTTTACAGTGAGGATGGTGAGGCTCTGGCACAGATTGCCCAGAGCAGCTGTGGCTGCCCCATCCCTGGAAGTGTCCAAGGCCAGGTTGGACAGGCTTGGAGCAACCTGGGATGGTGGAAATTGTCCCTGCCTGTAGCAGGAGAATTGACTTTTAAAGGTCCCTTCCAACCTGAACCATTCCTCAATTCCATGATTCATAACAACAACGTGGAACTACCACAGAAAGGCACCTCACCTCCTATGTGCAAACATCCAAACCTTTTTTTAATTTTTGTTGTTTCACTAGGAATTGCCCCAGGCTGGCACTTGGAATACATTGATGTGATGGACTCTGCCATGGACAAGACATTTCGCTTCCAGTGTGATCGCTGGCTGGCTAAAGGTGAAGATGATGGGCAGCTCATCAGGGAGCTGGCCTGTGCCAACAACGACATCCTGGAACTGAAGGAACGGACTGGTGAGTTTGGAGTGCTCCTGTGCCATTCCCTGAGGACCTCAGAGGCCATAGCCCCACATCTCCTGCAAGCTGGAGGGTCCCACGCAGGGTTTAGGGGTTATTTCATGTACAGTAATTTCACGATTATAAGCCGCACCATTTTGACTAAAATTTTGGTCCGAACCCAAAGTGCGGCTTATAATCAGGTGCGGCTTATATATGGACAAAGAATGAAAAGTTGCTGTTTTAGTTTGGGGGACAGGTGTCTGCTGAGAAAGGCAGGAGCTTCTCTTTGAAATGGAGAATGTAAACCCCCTCCCTCCAAATTATTGTAATTTTGAAATCAAGGGGCTCTCAGGCAAAGATATGGGAATTAGGAATAACAGTTCTTTACTAGGGAAATTAAAATAGAAATACAGCACTACAAAGAACAAACCCCAAACCCTGACACAGTCAGAGTACAACCTGACACCCGTCAGGCAGGGTGTTGGCAGCAGTCCCATTCCATGGTGGCTGCATCCTCCTGCAGTGACAGATGTGGCTCAGTTGGAGCAGTGCTCCTGTACAAGGTGCAGTTTCCCTCGGAGCTCCAGTGGGGATGTGGAGAAATCCGGTTTTCCTCTGGAGTCCAGTGGAGAAAGGGGCTCCCTTAGTGTCCCAAAACCTCTGTTTTTATCTTGGTAAGAAATGCTGGGCTCTTCCCCCTGGCTGGAGCAACTCCCAATGGGATGCAGTAATTTTATCAGTGCCACAGTGGGACTCAATGGCCATGAGCAGAAAATGACTGGCTGGAGGAAGGATGGGCTGTGAAAAGATAAAGAACAATGCCCTGCCTGGTTTCAATGGATGGGCCATTAGCAGATTATCTGCCATTGAGATAAGGATCACTGTCCCCACCCTCAACAGATGGTGATAGAACAGACACCTTTTATCACACTCTGTATTGTAACGTGCGGCTTATAATCAGGTGTGGCTTATGTATGGACAAAGAATGAAAAGTTGCTGGCACCTGAAGTGTGGCTTATACTCAGTGTGGCTTATCATCGTGGAATTACTGTACACTTTAGTTCAATAGTGCAATTCCGCGATAAGGAAGAAACAAAACAGGATTTGTGAGGAAGAAAAAGATCTCATTGTGGGTTGAAACATGAGAGGGGCCCCTCTGCAGTGGTTCAGCCCATCAGTAAGCCATGAGAACACATGGATATGATCTCATTAGAAGTAATGTGCTTGATTCTTTGAAGTGGAAAATAAGTTCAGTCCTTAAAGCTTGGTAAGTAACATTGCTCCAGCTTCCTCCTTAACTGGTTCTGGGCTACGAGCTTAAGTGTCCCAGCTGAGCATGACAGCTGAGTTTAACAGCCCACATCCCTGGACCTGCTCTGGGGGATCCCACTGGGCCCAGGGTAATTACTCTGGTGTCTGATGGGGTGGGTGATTCAGCCAACAAGGGTTACTTAACCACACTGATGAACTGCAGAGTCCATCTCAAGAACTACTGCACCAGTGCTCTTCTTCAGGAGAATCCTGGAGAGACAAAAATCACATTACTTCACTGTGATTGTGCTCTTCCTCTGAAAAAAATCAGCCTTGTGAGGGATATTTTGGATATTTACAGGCCACCACAGCATCTGAGCACATCCTGTTGGGTGCATGGACACCCTCCCTCTGCTAGGAATGGTGGCACAAAGAAAAAGAAAGAAAGAAAGAAAGAAAGAAAGAAAGAAAGAGAGAGAGAGAGAGAGAGAGAGAAAGAAAGAAAGAAAGAAAGAAAGAAAGAAAGAAAGAAAGAAAGAAAGAAAGAAAGAAAGAAAGAAAGAAAGAAAGAAAGAAAGAAAGAAAGAAAGAAAGAAGAAGGAAAGAAAGAAAGAAAGAAAGAAAGAAAGAAAGAAAGAAAGAAAGAAAGAAAGAAAGAAAGAAAGAAAGAAAGAAAGAAAGAAAGAAAGAAAGAAGAAGGAAAGAAAGAAAGAAAGAAAGAAAGAAAGAAAGAAAGAAAGAGAGAGAAAGAAAGAAAGAAAGAGAGAAAGAGAGAAAGAAGAAAGAAAGAAAGAAAAGAAAAGAAAAGAAAAGAAAAGAAAAGAAAAGAAAAGAAAAGAAAAGAAAAGAAAAGAAAAGAAAAGAAAAGAAAAGAAAAGAAAAGAAAAGAAAAGAAAAGAAAAGAAAAGAAAAGAAAAGAAAAGAAAAGAAAATGTGGAGGATTTGGGCTGTGTTTCAGATGGAGTGCTTAGCACAGTGTGGAGCTGGGCATAGCTTGTTCAGGATGGACCTCAATCATCCTTGTGGGTCATTCCAACACAGAATATTCTATGATTCTAAGAATAACTCCATCTATTCTTGCTACCCAATTGAACAGGACTCATATTTTTCACGTGTTCTACCCCAAACCACTTAGAAGTCAAAAGTCCCACAGATTTCAGTGTGTTTCCACCCTAATTTTGCAAATGCTTGCTGTCTTGTGGGCTGTGATAAATATTAGGAAAGGGGTTTTTAAGCAAAGTGACAGCCAAATGCAGAGATCTTGCAGGCCATCTGCTCTTCCTTTTCTGTCTAACGTGTGTGTTAAATATGCTTTAAAGCCTATGAGATTGTCACAGTAACCAGCGACAGAGAGGATGCAGACACGAAGGAAAACATCTGGATCATCCTAGAAGGGAAGATGGGCCGCTCAAAGGAATTCCTCATGGAGAACTCCTCCAAGAAAAGGAGATTTGAAAGGTAGTGAGCAGGATGGTGGGCCAGAGGAGCTCCCCATCCTTTGTGTATCCTCTGCAAATGCCACCTCTTCTTGCCGTAGGGAGCCGTGTTTGTGCCATGCTGCTTCTCATCCCCCTCCCAAAAAAGCTTGCTGGCTTCCCACTTGGAATACAGGGAAGATATCAAATGAGTTCCTGGTGGGCAGTCACAGAGCAGGTTTTAGAACAACAAGAAAAAGGCATTTGGTAGAAGGAAATGTAGGTTTTGCATGTGTGTGTATCGCTGCACACAAAGAGGCTCCTGGCAAGCTCCCAGGGATGCTGTGTGGTTTTTGAGCTGGGAGGAGCAGAAGGAAGCTGGAGGTGGTTTTAGTTCCTTTCACAGCATCTCACTGGCAGTGCGAATCAGAGAGAAAGTAATAATAGTTGGAGGCTAGATGTTGTCAGAGCCGCTCAGATTTGACTTTGCGGACGGATCTGGGGGGCGAGGCTGCGAGATCACTGTCGTGTGAGGAAAGGCAGGAGTCAGCCTCCTGCCTGAGGCACACCCGTGGAACATGGGGCATATTCCTTCTCCCACGTGGGACCAAAGTGCTCCAGGTGTGAGCAGGGCTTTCTGCCTGTTTGAGGAGATGGGGACCTCGCCAAAGCCACTGCTGATGTTCTGCTGCTTTACAGGGAGGAAAGGTTTTATTCTCTGGTAAAGGAAGGTGAAATTATGGCTGATGTGGAATGTAGTATGACTGTCTGAGATATCACATGAAATATGAACAATCAGGAGGAGTTTCTTGAGCTAATGGTGCCTATGGGGGTGTTAGACACCACTCTCCATTAGGCACAGTCTGTCCTTAGAGGGACCAAGGACCAAGGAAATAAACCAAGCAGATACTCAGGGAACACAACAGGGACCCAGTCTACACTTTGACATAAACCTATCAAGCCTGCCCATGGTAGGGGCTTGGAATCAGATCATCTTCAGGGTCCTTTTGAACCCAAACTATTCTGAGATTCTGTGATTTAATTGTTTCTCTGAACTATTTCCAATCTGAGCTTCAGGAAGGGTGTCTCAACTATCAAATTTAAAACAGCTATGGTGGGTAGATGTGTAACAGATACAGTATCTGTCAAGAATGAATGAATAAGTGCTGGAGGGGAAATTAGTCATTCTTTAGCTTTATCTATAATGAGGCAAATTGATTTTGTATGTGGAACAGCTCAAGTTTATCCTAGAAAGTCCTAGTGGCAACAATTTAAAGTGTCACCCCTAATCAGAGAAAATACTAAATTTAAATATGGAAATTATACTTTGTGTTGAATGATTGTAGGTTAAATCAAATGACTGTAAATGAAGGCTTATCTTCTATCTTCCATAGCCATGTGCAAATTACTTAATGTCCATATGAGGCAAGTCACTGGCAGCCTCCAGGATGCTGAAACTGCTCCCTGTTTCCTGTAGGGGAGCAACAGACACATTCCAGTTCTCTTCAAAGAATGTTGGTGATATTGCAGCCATCTGTGTTGGTCACTGCCCAAAAGATGGGAAGAAGTCATCTGCAAAGGCTGATGTCTTCTGGCATGTCCAGGAGATTACCGTGACAGAGATGGAGCTCTGCAACAAGTAAGTGCCCTTCATCTGCAAGGAGCTGCCCTGGGAGGGCATGGGGAGCTGAGCAGCTCTGCACACAGAAAGTCTTATTTTCTGTTATGTAGTTTGGTGTGTCAGGTCCAGAATGTCCTTGTCTGGCTCACCTGCACAATTTCTGAGTTAGAGAGGGTATTTGCATGTGCAGGTAACTTTGCAAAAAGTTGGCTGGAGTGAATCTCAGAGCCAGGATGAATTGATGTCTCACCTAATGGAAAATAAAAAGAATGGCTGAAATTCAAGGAGTTTGTGGGATACTCTTCAGGGACTGGTCTTTAAGTAAGCCTTGTGAAAGAGTTTCTAGAAACAAGAGTAAGACAAAGCCTGAGCCTCTGATTCAGACCAGTTTGGATTAGAGATTCTTCTCCAAAATGGCACACATGACTGGAAAAGTTACAATCATTCAGCTCAACCATACCTGAAGAGCCCTGGGCAGGGTCAGGTCGCACACTTGGACCTGAGTCCCGTTTTCGGAATGGGAGCAGATTCCACAGGGGCTGCACAGGAACAGAGGAGGTCACCCATTTGCAGAATAAACTGCACTTCAATAAAACAATCCACAACCTTAATTGTGGATTTCTTTTCTTCTCTATTATATTTCCATTTACTGCTAAAGAATTTAACTACAAGGAGTCTGTTCCAGCTGAGACAATTGAGTGTTTAAGAAGAAATCCTTGAAGTAGTGCTTTTTTTTTTTTTTAAGAAGCTAAGAGTCTCTCCTAGCAAATTAATCAACCAGCTGAAGAGCCTTAATAATATTTGCTGAATGAAAACTCAGTCAATTGCATACTAAAACATGTTCTTTTCTCCTGGTGGGGAAAAGCCTGGAATCCTCGAAGTCCAGCTGTGCAATCAGATTCGTGCACTGAACTCACTGGGAGCATGCTGAAACTGCCGGGACAGTGTGCTGTGAAGGGGGCAAAGGTTTTCCCATAAAATCCCACCTTTTACAGGTTGTTTTAAATTAAAGAGGGCAGCCAGGAGGTACAGGTAAAGCCTGCAGTGTGTCCTTGCACTCGAGCAGGGCTCCAGCTCTGCAGATGCAGAACTTTACAGGGGTTTGCTGTGCACACGAGCAGCTGGAGCACCACAAGTTCTCTCTTAAGGTATTAACCATCCTAAATATCAAAAAACCTACCCAGAAAAGCCAAGGACTAAATTAAAAGACTCACCAGATTGTTGCAGCAATAGTTTTGAATTATACTGTGATTTTTCCTTTTGGTAGTACTTTTTAGTATGTAAAAAGATTGTATTCAAAGATTTTCCTTGCACATTCCAGGGCTACAAAGGTCATCTTTTTTCTCTTTGCCCCTTGGGAAAATTAGCATGCACCATTTTACTTCCAGACCACGAGATATTACAGAGCTGAGGAAATCAATCTGCAGCATTGGGCATGCTCTCCATCACACTCTCATGCAGTTTTTCTGTCCCTGAGACTCAAAGTTTGCTCCCCCTGGAATTTCTCATCTACAAAGCTTCTTTCCAGGGAATGAGTGCTTCCCTTTGGCTGCAGAAAATGCCAAGAGTGTAGGAAGTGCTTAAGGAACGCCACACAGCTGGAGTCACAGTCACCCTTCCTCCAGGTGCTTGTTTTACACACACACACTGCAATCCAACCACAATCCATTCAGGAGGACCTGCTGCAGTTCAGTGAAGGTGGGGGAAGGGGGAAAAGCTCGCTGGGAACTGATCTGCATCATTGGAAATGAAATACATCATTAAAAGCGGAGTGCTCCAGCCCCTGGCTGAGCGCCAGCCTCGAGGAAATTTATGGATGTGCTCGGTGCTCCCCGCACATCACCAGAGACAGCACTGCAGAGACCAGGGCTGTCAGCATCTGGTACCTATCATCTCTGTGTTACTGCTTCTTTTTCCCCCTGCTAAGGATAAGAAGGGTGATCTAGAAAGGAAAGGGGGGGATTTAAACCTCCTCTGTCTCTCCCATTCCTTTTTTAATGCCTTTTTCCTGATTTAGCTCTGACTGTTTGCCCTGCCTTGGTGGGTCTGGAACTGGACATGCCATTGTACAGGCTAAGGAGATGACAAGAGCCACACAGATCCCTCCCATATGCAGAGTGCCTGTAGCTGTGTGGAGAGAGGTCAGATTTTTCCAGTTGAAAAGTCCCATCGTGGCTCTCTTTCTAGAGAAATATTCAAGTTCTGGCACATAGAAGGAAAGATGCTGAAACATCACTGTTATTGGGCAAATGCTGTAGAGTGCACACTCCCCAACTTTCTGGCTCAATGTTTGTGCCAAAAACGTGGCCACAGCCCCAGGGCAGTGCTGGCACTGCTGGGACACCTCCAGTGCTGGGGACAGCTCTGGAACCCTCAGGACAAGAGAGACACCGAGGGGCTGGAGCGTGTCCAGGGCAGGGAACGGAGCTGGGAAGGGGTTGGAGCCCCAGGAGGGGCTGAGGGAGCTGGAAAGGGGCTCAGCCTGGAGAAAAGGAGGCTCAGGGGGGACCTTGTGGCTCTGCACAACTCCCTGCCAGGAGGGGACAGCCGGGGGGATTTGGGATCTTATCCCAGGGAACAGGACAGGAGGAGAGGGAACGGACTCAAGCTGTGATGAGGACATTTAGATTGGATATTGGGGAACAATTTTTTCACTGAAAGGGCTGTCCAGCCTTGGGCAGTGATGGAGTCCTCATCCCTGGAAGGATTTAAAAGCTGTGTGGATGTGACACTTGGGAACACGGGTCAGTGCTGGCCATGGCAGTGCTGGGCTAGCAGTCTGACTTAACAATCTTAGAAGGCTTTTCCACCATAAACAACTCCACAATTCTCCAACATTCTCCCCACCAATCCTCCTCCCACCCCTCTAACCCGGCGCCCATCCCCTCGCGGCAGGTACTTCTTCAGGTGCAACGCGAAAATCCCTCTGCGCTACAAGAGGCGAGACTACAAAGTCTTCGAGTGTGCCAAGGTCACCGAGAGCTTCGCCAGCAAAGCCCGGAGCTTGGTGCCGGTCAAATACGAGACCATCGTGGTCACGGGCTTCGAGAAGGGCGCGGGCACCGACGCCAACGTGTTCATCACCATCTACGGCCTCAACGGGGACTCGGGCCGGCGCGCGCTCCGGCAGAAGTTCAGGAACCTCTTCGAGAGAGGCAAAACCAACAGGTTCTACCTGGAAACGCTGGACATGGGGGAGCTGAAGAAGGTCCGGATCGAGCACGACAACAGCGGGCTGGCGCCGGGCTGGCTGGTGGAGAGGGTGGAGATCACCAACTCGGCCACTGGTGTCACCACCATATTTCCCTGTGGGAAGTGGCTGGATGAAAACCGGGGGGATGGGTTGATCTGTAGGGACCTTTTTCCTAGGTACTGAGGAGGGCACAGGTCTCTTCAGTATGCACTTTTTTTTTTTCCCTCGTTGTACTGTTTTATATTGCATTTTGCTTTTTAATGCACTGAGTTTTTGTATTGAGAGGTTTTTAGCAGTGTCCTGGTTTAGGACACATCCACCGCTTCTCCTTCCTTCCCTTCACTCTCAAATCCAGCCTTAAAGGTACAAAACTTATTTCTGGGCTAAACAGACGAATGGGGATACAATTCAACACCACAAAGTCACGCCAGGACAGGTAGCAAGGCTTTCTTCCTGGGTTAACATTTTGTAAAAGTAATGCTGTTGTTTTGTTTTGTGTTTTTTTTAAATGCACATAAAACTGTGAATTAAATAAATACACTTATTGCTTACTTGTGATTAAAAGCTATAACCAGCAGAGATATAAACTGCCCTTCACCAGCTCAGATGTTTCTGCTTTCAGTGTTACACCTTCACAGGGCTGTGAAAACCCACTGACCTACTCCACTGATGGGCTCCACTTTTAGATGAGCCTAAGAGAATTGAGACACATTTATTTAAGAAAATTGAGCTTGGGAATCCCAGTTTTTTTTCCCACTTCTGGCAACTGCGAGCTCTGCACATCCATACACACACATGCAAATCTCCAGAGGGCACCACATCAAAAAACAGCAGGCACAGGAGGACTTTCCACAGGGAGTTTGGGGCAGCATCCACCCAGCCAGGTCTCAAGCAGTGGGATCTGGGTGGTGTTTTCCACCCCCTGGGCTTTTTTATCCCCCAGGGCAGATTCTGCTTCCTGGCTGAATTTCTACAACTCTGCCAAGAGCTGAGATCTATGGTTACAGCTGGCAAAGCAAAAACCTTCCAGATAATCAATTCCACAGCAAGGAAGCAGTGCTAACTGTATTCAAAGCTGACTCAGGATAATCTTACCCTACAAGGCCTGAATACCAGCTCTGTTTCAGAGCAACTGCCGTTCATTTTAACTTTTTTTTTTTTTTTCCTTTAATAAGGATTGCTGTTTTGTCTTTTTCTGTGGAGGAGAAGGGATTTCCCGGAGGCAGTGAGGGCCAGGGCTCCTGTCAGTGAGCTCTTCCCAGCCACTCACATCTCTGCAGGTACCAAAAGAGAATCTGTTCCTAGATCATTGCTTCTGGAGCCCTGTCTCTCCCTCTTTCTTAGGAGGAGAAAGGGAGGTGTTTGAGCCATAAGGACCTTCCTCCTGGCCCCTCCTGGAGAGGACATTCCCTCTCCCAGAAGCTGTTTTTAAAGAACTTTGTATGAATAGGGATCAAATGGGTCAAGAGTGGGTTCAACCAGCTAAGCCCACCTGGGCTGAGGATGATGCTCCTCCTGGTCCCACTGCTCAGTCCCTCATTGCTCATGGGCAAAGCAGGCCCAGGAAAGGCTGGCAATGCTGAGACAGGAGTTAGAAGCATCTTAGAGATGGTATTTGAAAGCTGCTAACACACCAAAACCCTTCCAGGGGAGTTCTGGATTTCTGTTTCCCACAGCAGGCACCACCAAAGAGACTTGACCTTATATCATGGCTGTCTGTGCCAGCTCACAAATAATAGCCCAGACTAATCCATTTTAGAAACCTTTATGGTAACTGATGGTTTTGGAGCAGAGCAAGTTGCTTAAATGAGCCCACTAATCAACCTCATCAGTGATCAGCTACTCACTGAGAGGAATAATAACAGCAGCCTTCCCTGGCTGTGTTCCCCCTCCCCATGGCAGACTGGTGCTGCCCAGCCCTGAGCAAGGAGCTCACAGGAGGAGCAGAACAGCCCTTAGGAAGGCCAGGGTCTGATTGCATCCCTGGGACCCTGCTGGGATAGAGTTCAGACTCCCTGGAGTGGATTCTGGTGCGTCTGAGTTTGTGGCTCTTGTGCAGTGTCATTGCAGTCCCCCAGTTCGTGTTTGAAGCAAAATAATGGTCGGGCTTTTGATCTCCCTGCATTCCCTCCCACGCAAGTTTAACCAGCACTGTGAAAAAAAAAAAAAGCCTCTCCTGTCAAGAGGTTTGGCTTCTTTTTACACAAATGTGTGCTGCAGTGAAATAGGAGTTTGTCCCAGTACAGTGCTGTGGCCCCAGCATTTCCAGCTGGCTCCAGTCACTCCCTGCTTGGTACAGGGTGGTGGGGAAGCTGGTTTTAGAGCTCAGTTTAACCCCTGCCATCCCCTGGGCAAACCTGCACTGGTACTTTCTTCCAAGGCCAGGTTGGATGGGGTTGGGAGCAGCCTGTTCAGTGGAAGGTGTCCCTGCCCATGCCAGGGGTGGGAACTGAATCTTTGGGGTCCCTTCCAGTCCAAACCATTCTGTGATCCCATGAAGATTCCATGATTCCATGATGCCAGCCCTGGGGAGCAGTGGGGCAGCTCCTGACCCACACACCACCCCTTCCTGGGGCAAGGAGGAAAGGTAAATCCTTACCTGGCACGTGAGATGTGCTCACATCTGGGAGGAATCACAGGTAGCTAGAACCATGGGTTGAGGCACAGCTGAAGCAGGAATTAAACTCCTCAGGGTGACCAAATCACTGTGTAGGTGGGAGATGAGTTTGTAGATACCTGGGTTGTGATCAAGGCCATCTGCCATCCCTGGACAGGCATATTTAACACAAAAACTCCTTTCAGCCACCCTGAAAAGGGCCAAAGGAGTTTGCTGGTAGAGGGTCAGCACCCTCACTGCCTACCAGGCAGGCAGACTTGGCAAAGCATGAAAGAACTCTGCTTTTTTTCCACTAAAGACTTTAAATAAGCCCCTCCTTAGTGCAAAGCTCAGCTCCACCCTGGCTCTGGGGAATCCTTTTGTTGCTACAACAACTAATGCTACAGAAGTAATAAGGCAAGAGTGGAGTTTTTCCAGCTGCTGGATTTGCATTTAGCTGCTAAATTCAATGCATTCTTGGCCAAGTGGAGATCTAGGGAGGAGAAAAGCCAAAATTTTCCTAGTCCTGTGCCTTTTGCAGGGCTTAGTCAATCTTTTCCAGCAGAGGCCAAGCATCCCAAAGCTGGTATGTCAGGCAGATACAAGGCTCCCACTACCAACCTCTCCCTTCTTTTTTTTCTACTTATTTCCTAATTGGTGGCATTTTAGTGCACATTCCTTCATCCTAAAGCAATGATGTAAATAAGAAGCAAGAGGAAGAGACAAGATTGATAGAACTCAGCTTCAGTCTTTCAAACCTTCCTCTCCAATTGTATTTGTGTTCTCCACCATTTTTGGACTCTGATGAAGTTCTGTATTAACTAAATTTAGGTTTACTAAAGCACTTGGGTGCTGCCACTGAAAACAAGCATAAAGGAGTACTTAATAGTGTTTCATGCTGAAGGACTGGTTGCCTCTTGGTGCAGGACACAGAGAATTATTTGCAAATCTCTATGAAATTGTTGCTAAGCATTTTTGGTAGCATCATATGCTTATGTGAACCTTAGGTTCCTGAAGGGGGAACAACTGAGAGATGTGAAGTATCTTATATTCTGTATGTAGAAAACGCCTTATAATCTTCCTTGCCCCTTTCTTATGTTTAGTGCTCCATTCTGAACTAGAAAAGAGCTAAAAAAAAAAAAAAAAAAAAAAGAAATTATTAGTGGAGTTGTACAGCTCTGACCTGCAACCTGTGGGCCAGCTGCAGATTTAGACACCACAAAATACTGATAAAGACAAAGCTTCCCGACCCTGGGTGGCTGCCAGAGCAGATGCTGGTGGTGAACAAAGATGTTGCACCTCAGTCCATGCTGCTGTGCCATGATGGGCACAGCCCCTGTCCCTCCCCAGGCAGGCACTGTGCTCAGCTCTTATCAGATTGTGGCACCTCGTTTGCTGCCCCAGTTCCAAAACAAACCCCGCTGCCACCTCAGCACCTCTCTCAGTGCCAGTGCCATCACCCTTCCCAAGGACATCAGCAGGATCTCAGTGAGAAACAGATTTTCCCCAGTTGGACCAGCAGACCACTTTCCACCTGTTTTCTGTTTCCTGAGTTTCTAAAAGCCTCCTGTAACAAGAGCTTCATGTTGTGTGAACAGAGTCCATCCTTTATGCAGCTTTTGATGGATGCTGGAGTTCCCTCCAGCTACAGGAACCAAATCTCTAGGATCAGCAGCCACTTGCCTCCAAGGCTTATTTAGTCTAATCACACAGTCAAAGCTAGGCACTGGTCTCAGCTTTTCAGGAGGAGCAGCAGAATCAAGAGTGGGCAGGAGCAGAGACTGGCACCATTTGTTGTGGGAAAAAATAAAAGCACAGGAGGACCTGCAGAATGAATTCTGTAGGATGCAAAATTGGGTGTCTGTCCCACTGGATTCTCTAGTAGCAAAAAGGACCGAAAATGCCCTCAAAAGTACCTTTATTAGTTTGAAGGGTTTGGGGTTTCTTCTTCCAATCAGTTTCCCCTTCCTTAATTATTAGAAACCCGAGCAGAAGGAATCCTTCTCCACCAGGAGGGTGGGAGAACCTGTTGGTACCTCTGCAGGATTTGCTAGAGATACCTTACAGGCACCATGTGATGAGTTTAGAGGCTAAATCTCTCTTTAACAGCCAACCTTCTGAAATCTAGAAAGCAGTTTTAGTATCTGATCACCAAACTGGCTCCACAGGCCATCACTCACAGCAACGTGCCCGGTGTGGAGAGCCTCACCTCACCTCTGCCATGGGGCTCAGCCACCAGCAGCCTCTGCAAACCAGATGGGCAGAGTATTTCACACCCAGCAGTGGTTCTCCTGCACATCAAAGTGACACAAGCAGTGAAAGAATTGCATTCCAACCCAAAGAAACCAGAAATGAGCGGTAAATAAAGACCAAGCGATCGCCTTTGCCAGGTGGCCCCTGCGTGGCACAGGTTTATAGTTAGCAATGTGGTTTGTTTTATTAGTTATAAATAAAGTACAAAAAATCCACCAAAAGTGAATCTAAGCATTTACACAATTTCTAATGTCTTTCCATTTCTTCAATGCACTATTGCTTTAATATTAATAATAAATATTTTTCTAGCTTTCTTCTATAAAATAGTCTATGTAGCAAAATGTTGCACAGCACAACAGAACAGCAGTAGGAATACAAAAATGTGGGTGATCCTTTCACCTGCCCGGGTCATTAAAGGAGAGGGGGTTTTGTTTACTTGCTCCTTGTTTTGCTTATCCCTCTTACAGTGACTTTGAGGGGGAGGACAACCAACCCCCCTGTCCCCACACAGCTCAAAATCACAGCTCCAGGCTACAGGGGAGGAGTGTTACAGAGCAGCAAGGTAAAAAACACAGACAGGTTTAAAACCCGGGGTAAGGCAAAGTCAACAAAGCAGCGCAGCACCCTGAAGGGACAGAGAGAAAAAAATTAAGGTACTGTGATTTTGTGCCTTTTCTAACCCAACCGAGAATTTCATCCAAAGCCTTTTTGTGGGGACGATGGCTACTGGCTGAGCACATGCATCCAACCCCACTTCTGTCTGCACACAGCTGAATGTCTGCACTGACCAAGCATGGTTATGGCTTAAAGCTTAAAATGCTGTCAAAGGTTCTCTAACCTTCTGGCAAAGCTGGAACACGTGGTGCTCAGGAGCCTTTGGGGAAAGGGCAACACATTGCAAGAGCAGAGCAGCCATGGCAGGATGGGGATGCTTGGCCATGTTAGTTTGGGGCTGACCCCCTTCCTGGGGGCAGGAGGGCTCTGGGGCAGGTCCCAGCTCTACGTTGGATTAAAAAGTTCCAAATTGAGGCTCCCTCCTGTACAGGAGGGATGAAACCAACTGGTCAAAGTCAGAGTTAAGCGCTCCTGCGTCATGCATGTCTCAGAGCTGGGTTACAGCCAGTGCTCGCGGCAGGCGTTGCAAAGAGATGGCAAATGGATCCCGTGTCCATCCCAACCACTCTCAGCTGGACGTGGGGTCACAGGATCACAGAATTGTTCAGGCTGGAAGGGACCTTAAAGCTCGTCTCGTTCCAACCTCTGCCACGGGCACGGACACCTTCCACTATCCCAGGTTGCTCCAAGCCCCATCCAGCCTGGGACACGTCCAGGGACGGGGCAGACACAGCTTCTCTGGGAAACCCATGCCAGAGCCTTCCTAGCCTCTGAGTAAAGAAGTCAACTCCTAAAAACTGCACTGAATCCCTCAGTTATGTTGCCTCCAAGCTCAGGCTCACCCTACTGCCTCCTTCATCCCAGCTGGGCGCACACACAGAGGGTGGAAAGAGCCAAACTGAGCACTGATAGATGCCAAAAATTACAGAGCCACCACACCTGGGCTTCCTTCCTCGGCTTTTTACACGATTTGCAGAGTCTTGCATTAAAGGCATGCATTTCCCCAAGCACAGTCTTGCAGTGGGGGCCTGCTGGGTGTTATTGCAGGGTCACACAAGCAGCAGCAGCAGCAGCAGCATCACCAGAGGCATTGGGGACAGGGCAGTACCAAGAAACAACCAAAACATTTTGGTTTTATGCAAAGCGTCATTAACCGCCTTCAATGAACGAGGACACAAGTGAAAGGATCACCAGAGTTTGATTATGAGTGCAAATAATATTCATATATATGTGCTAAACACAGTCACTATATTGCAGTTTTCCACTATGTCACAGCATACAGAATCAAAGGTTTGCATTTTTATGGAATGTATCCAAGGTAACAGCACCACAGTAATACAGTTTGTAATCACACACCCTGATTTTTTTCTCTTTTTTTCTTTTTTTGTTTTTGACAAGATAAGCATTACCCCCCACATCCCCTGTTTAATTTTATTTTAAGTACCGATGCATGCAAAGCATTCCATTCCCAGAAACAATGCAAAAATGAGGTAATAGGAGTAATAAAAAAAATTAGTAGTAATTTCTAAATAAATAAATTATAATTAAAAATGCAAAAAAACAACTATAAAAATAATTAAATAAGAACCCACAATATCTACAAGTTAGTCATAAATTATGATTGTTAAATATAAGGCATTTAAACTCACAAAACCCTGTAAACTATTGATGTTTTGTTTCTAGATTCTTTTTGTTGTTGTAGATGTTCATTTTGATTTGTTTTTAAACTCATTCTAACTCGCAACCTACTTGTACAAATTATTTAAACGCAAAGGAACCTGACACACCGATACAAATCCAGAGACTGTAAATTCACACGCATCTTGGGATCAGTCATTCTCACAAGACCATGGGAGTTTGGTGCTTTTCTTCACCAAAGGTTTACTTGTTTTTTTTTTTTTTCATTTGGCTTTTTTTTTTTTTTTAAGTTTGATCGATTTTTTTTTTTCTAAAAACTGTGCTTGTTTATTAGGCAAATAGTAACACTTTCTCATAGGCTTTAAAAGAAAACAAACAGTCCAGAAGCGTTCTTCATTCCCTCCCCACCCAGTGGGGGTGTCAATCCCCCTGTTACTCTCCCTTCTTCTCCCCTCCAGGTCACACCTGGGCAGACCAAACCTGCTCAGTGTATTTTACCACCAAAGCCTTGCTTTGCTTGTCATGGTATTAGTATTATTAGTATTATTTGTAATGCTGCTTCAATGCTGATGGGGCAAGACCCATAGGTATCCATGGGCCACCCCTTGACCCACGGACATCAGGGCTGGGACCACCACATTCCCCAAGAAGCCGTCACTTGTGCTGGGTGGCAAATGTGTCATAAAGTCATGGAATGGTTTGGGTTGGGAGGGACCTTAAAGCTCATCTTGTTCCAAACCCACCACCATGGGCAGGAACACCTTCCACTAGACCAGCTGTCATCCCTGAACATTTCCAGGGTTCTCTGGGCAGCCTGTGCCGGGCCTCCCCACCCTCACAGCCGAGAATTTCTCCCTTGTCTTCTCTATATGTCACCATTTGTCCCCTTCCACTCCCTCCCACCTGCATGGGCAACACAATGAGAGAGGTTCCTGCACCTTCACGTGTGGCTTCTCTCCTTCTCTCCCCTCTCTCACTGGGGAAAAAAGGAAATCTCTTGTGCCTCTGAGGTTGGTGTTTTCCAGTTACAGCTCATGAGAGTCTTGCAGTTTCTCAGATGATAGTTTATGATTGAATCGACTTGGGAGAGCATTTCTTTCCAGCGAAACAGATGCTCAGGGGAGCCAGAAATCATTCCCACCACACCAACATTTTCAATAGATTATGTTTCTAATTCCCCTGCTGCTCCTCTGCAGCTCCTTTCTCCCTTAGTATGAAAGAAAAAAAAAAAAAAAAAAAAGAAAGAAAAAAGAAAACTACAGGTTTTGGTTGTGAATGTCAGTTTTCCCGAGGATTTTCCGCCCAACCCCTGTGGCTGGCATGCTGAGGTCGTTTTTTTTTTTTTCCAGGAGAAGCATGGATCATAACAGCTCACCCCTTTGGGTATCACATCTTAATTCTGTTTTGAGTGTTAATGTGATTAAGTTTCATTTCAACAACCACTGGTTACTCCTTGTGGATACACTTTGGGGTGGGTCACGGCAGCCCCACATCCACCCTGCCTTCCCTCCCGCACCCAAGGGCTCCTGGTCTCAGCAGTGTCTTGTGGGCATCGAGTTTTCTTCCATCCTGTTATCAGGAGGTGCTTTTGCCATGGGAGAAGAGTTGACATTTCACACCTCTCTCCGGTGTTATTACACCCCAAAGCACAGCGGTAGGCGCCGACTCCTCTAACCATCATTTTGGAGTGGTGCTGGCCAAGCCAACCAGCCACACAGCTCACAGAAGAAAGCATCACGGACAATTGCAATCATGTAGACAGAACTTCCTTGGATTTTGATATGACAAGCTACTTTGTTAAAATACAGAAAGCAAAGAAACAGCATCTACTCAAATACTGTGCCACTACAGAAAGTGTCCAGCACCAGCAGACAAGCAGGAACGAAGCCTTTCCCTATTGCTTCGTTCGTTTTATCCCCAATTTTTATTTTTATTAAGCTTCTCTAAATTTGCAACACACTGTAAATGCCAAGGAAAGAAGCACACGCGGCTGAGGCATAGAGCACAAACCCTTCTGACTGTAAACAGGATTTTGCTTTTTCTCCTCTTTCCCTCACTCCGAGGATGGGAAAGTTTGACCTCTTTATTCCCCCTCTGCAATGTATTAATCAGGCACCAAAATAAGGAATCTATGAAAAAATATTTGGTGCAAATTAGGTAACAGCAACATGTCCACCACAAGATGAGTAGGGCATCAAACACAACATTTCTTAAGCTAACATGCTCCAGCTGCCATCCATAGAAATAGCTAAAGGACCCCTAACATGTTTCTACATATTTGAGAGGTATATATACAATCCCCATGAAAAGCAGGATTGACAGGCCGGACTACCACAACTAGTTCCTTCATATTCAACACTAAAATCTTCTGCAGCACGGGGTCTCTGAGCTCCGGGAATGCCAGCTCCCTTTCACTGTGCCTGTATCCTGCATATATGTGCAACATCTCCTACTGCTAGATATTGTATCACCACCTCCTTCTCCTCACTAACGTGCCTGCAGACTTCCCCTCTCAATCAAATGGCTCAGAAGGCAAAAAATTTTGCTGCAAGGGTTTGTGGCCATACGACCTGGTAAGGAAAATGGTGTGCTCAGCTAGTCTTTTCAGCTGTCCGAGCCAAGCTGTGTTTCAATGTCCACCCTGCAGATCGGGCACTTCTTGCTGGTGGCCAGCCACTGGTCCACGCACACTTGGTGAAAGAGATGCATACAGGGCAACCGCCTGCAGAGAGAAAAACACCGCTGTTAGGAGGGAGCAGGTCCAAGGAGAGCTGAATAACAGCATCTGGGGCTGTTCTGAGCATGGGAAACGCTGCTGTGGTGACACCATTGCCACCAAGGTGCTGCAGCCTTTCCCAGCCACACCAGTTCACACAGGGCAGTGGGCTGGAGACAGAGTCCTCCTTGGCCTATTAGAAACCCCCACACCATTCTGAATTGAGTTGTTCCAGTTATTAATTGTGCTGGGTGATAATTTTTAACCTTTCAGGAGCAAGGTTATACTCCAAAGTCTCTTGGTTCCTCCTGGCTGTGTCACATTAGCAGTCAGGTGGATCCACGCTGTTCCTACATGGATGTGCCCAGGGAACCTGGTCACATTTTACCTACATCACCTCTGCAATCATCATGAATCACCCTTGTGATACAGAAGAACCTTGAACCATAAGAACCCACAGCAAAAGGATCAGGGCTTTTCATGACAATCCAAGGGTGAGAAGCAGACCTGGGTACTTTTTGCCTGCAGTCCCTTCAGCCATGATAGCTCAGCCCCTGGCAATTTCTTATTTCCAGCCTCTGTCACAAGCAGAGATTTGACCCAGTCAACAGCCTGGGATGTCTGTCAGAGACAACTGGAGTTCTGTTGGCTGGGGATGGTTCTCTGTGACCATGTGGGCAGAGTAATCCTACTTATTCTACAATAAAGCAGCTGTCTTGGGCACAGGCCCAATCTCCTGGACTCCACACTAACACTGCTTTTTGTCATACTTTGGTCACCTGTCAGGCTCAGATGTTGATGACCCCAAGCTCCAGATGGTTGTCAGAGATCAGTCTGACCTACCCTTCTGTGACACTTTGCCACCTGGCCAGCTGGCACAGCCTGGAAGCAGATGATCCAAACCCAGCAAACCCTATAAAAACTTGACCCCCCTGCTGCCTGCAGGGCTCCTCTTGCCTACCCTGCAACAGCCCAGGTGAATTTCTCAGGACAAGAACAGAGACAACCCCAGCACTGCATGGCTGCATTAATCCAAATAACACAGCTCAGATGGCACTGAGAGGGAGAGGAGGGGATGGAAGGATCTCACCTGACGTCCTCTCCGTCTTCAAGCATGGACAGACAGATTGTGCATTTCTCGTCGGTATCTGACTCCTCGCCATCGTCTTGCTCAGCTTTGCCTTCCTGTGGTCTTCTCTGCAGCGAGGTTAAAGACATCATTTGGTTAGACCTTGCCTTTCTAATGCTCTCCCAAGCCTGGGTAGTTGCAGGAAGATAAACAATAAGATGTCCATCTATCAGACAGATCTTCCAGCTCGGGGAAGCCAGCCCAGCCAGAATAGCCAGCAAGATGAGTGTGCCACCAAAATGCTGCAGCTTGGCATGTCTCCTCCTGGGGCTGGTGGCAGTAGGGCTGGTGGCAGTAACCCAAGAAGCAGCCTGTCCTCTGCTGCCCTAATACAGCCCTCACCACCTCCTTGCAGTGGGGATGGCTCCATGGTCTCCTTTGCTGGAGGTTTCTTCTTGGGGAGACCCCAAAGCTCATGGTGCCACCGCTGCCAGGAAAGGCAAACACTGTGCTCATGCCAGCTTGGCCACTGGCCCAGCCCCATGCTGCACACCACAGGGCAGTGCTTAGCCTGTCAGCTCCCCCTTTTTCTCTTTCCCCACACATCCATTACTATTCATATCCTGTTCCTGGGTTCACTGAAGATGCGATGAGAGACAAGCACGGCAGGAATTACCTCACTTCCAACCTGGGCGATGCAACATCCCTACCCTCCAGCCGGGAGCGACCAACACAAGAAATTACCACCCAGACAAGCACTCTTCCCAATTTCTACTGAGCACAACCCAAAAATGTGCCACCCATTTCCTCATGGGCAGGAGGCTGGGGGAGGATGAGGTCCCCCCGCCCTCACAGTGGGCTTGCATGCAGAACGGGGCAGGTTTGCATGCACGAAGCCCCCTTGGTGGTGTGCACTTTCTTACCAGGTGCAGACAGGGGGGAAATTGCACCCGCTGGGTGGGAGAAGGTTGAGACCCTTTTGAAAATTTGGCCCGCAGCTTCCTAGCCTAGAAGTGAGAAACAGGCAGCTGAGCTACGCCACAGCTTCCGCCCCGGGAGCCCAGCGAGATGTTAAAGCAGCACTGCTGGGTTTGCATTCCCTCCCTGCCTCAGGGATGGTTTGGTTGATGGTGCCAGTTTGCCAGAAGTGCTTCTGCCTGCTCTGTGCCCACAGCCCTTGGCCAGCTCAGAGGGGCTGGCAGCCGTGCTGTGTTTGGGGCACTCACCTTCTTGTACTTGTGGGGGAAGGTGAATCTCTCGATGGTGTTCTGGACGGCGCCCCGGCTCACGCTGCCCAGCCTGTCCTCCAGCTGCAGCAGCTCCTGCATCACAGGAACATCAGGAAAGTGCCATCCCCGCTGCTCCCAAGGCACCAGGTCCCCCCACCCAGCCATACCTGCTGGCAACCGAGGCTCCCTCCTGTCCTCTCCTCAGTGGATATGTCCATCAAACCCAAATCAGCCATGCTGTAATGATGGATCTGATCCCTGGTACTTAGGATAATAACTAAGAGCTCGAGGCAAAGAGCTGGATATCCAATATTTCACAAATTAGGGTGGGGTTTGAGCTTCATCTGACAGGCTGGGAAACAAAACCCCATAGATCTGGAGCACTTTCTTCACAGGCACGAAAGGATCCAGAGCCAACCCAAGCCAGACCCAGCCACCTTGGAGTAAACCAGCTTTTACCAAACCTAACCCCATCACTTCCCAGTTATTACTAAAATTTATGAAAGGCTTACTGCAATTGCCACGCCACAAGAAACAGTCTTATGACTTTATACCAGGGCTTGCATAAATTCACAGCACTTTAAAACTTAATAGTTCCAGTCTCCAGATACGTACTTCATAGCTCTCCCGCACAGCGGATGTGTGCCTGCTTGGGTTCAGTCCCTGAAGAGCAAGCAGCTGAAGCTGAGGGTAAGGGTAATTTCTGATTTCATGAACAATCTGAAAAAAGTGAGGGGGAAAAATAAAGCCACCTGTATTGCCTACAGAAAACCCTTGTGTGCCCTGATGTAAATTGAATGTTTTAAAAATTCAAATTGAAAGAGTAGATTGATACTTTCACCAATTTAAGCCTTTTGATAACACAAAAGATGAGGTTTTATGAAATACATTTCCTATAAATTATACCTATGAACTTGCATTTCTTCCAAATAAACTATCTGTTATAATAATTCCTGCTTCATCTATAACATCGTGATTCCAAATTCCCAACATGGATTAGATTACAATTAAATTATATTTCATTTAAATGGGTGGATTTCTGTTCATCCAAGCTTTGATTGTTTTTTTTTGGTTTTTTTTGCAGTTTCTTTAAGGCTAGTTTTAGTATATAGGTGTCAGGGTCTGACTATGGCACAAGGGAAAGGCAACCTCGTGGGATTTCTGAGGATGTTTTAAGGATTAGGAGTGTCTCTCATGACTTAGCTCCAAATACAGCACCCTGCTAGGAAGAGGGGTAGAAAATTACCCCAGTCAGCCTGTTTTCTTAACAATCTCACCTCCACCTGTGCAAGAGGTCATGTAAAACCTTTACAGGTGGCATCAAAGCTGATGTAGAGAGCAAGGACGTGAGGAGGGATGGTCCTCGGGGCTGACACCAGGGAAAGCAGTCACCCACTGCCAATCCTTCTGCACACAAAAAGTCCTGGGAGACCACAGTTGCTTCCAGTATTAATAATATTATTAACTGCTGAGTCTCTCACATCCTGCCCATGTTCTGCAGACCAGCTTGTGAATGTGGTGCTGCAAGCGATGGACCGAATCCTTCCAGAACAGCTGAGCTTTTCTTTTCTTTCTCTAATCCAGTGCAGTGATGCAACATTATCCTTTCAGACACTCCCTCCCACGGCCGGAGATAAGTGGGATTTGCAGAAGACAGGTGATAGAAAGATAGCAGCCTTTATTTTGACTGCTTTCTGGCAGACAATGCATAAAACATTTCTCAGTAAAAGCGTTTCACTTACCATCTGGGTTGAGGATGTGCTTCTGGCGAAATGGTGCATCCGAGGTGTAGCCAAGTAATGCTGATAGGGCTGGGGCACCGGCCGGACCTGGAACTGGGCGTGAGTCAGCCCCGCGTCCACGCTGAGGTCCCTGTGGGCACCAGGAGCAACACGTGCCTCTGAGAGCCTGGTTGTGCTCATGGATGCAGCAAACCAGACCGTGCTCACCCTGCTGCTGAGCTCTGGGCTCCTCTGGGCCACTCAGTCTGAGGGAATCACCCACCAGACCACCACCAAGGAGTGAGGGGTTGTTTCTATGCCAGATAGCGTTTGAGTTATTTGGGGTCCAGAGCTGTGCAGATGCACCCTGCTAATTCCAGAGCAAGAGCATTTTGGCGGCTCAAAAGGATACACAGGCTCAGCAACTCAGCCTGGTCAGCACCTTCCTGTGCTGCCAGCCCTGCAAACTATTACAGTTTGCCTTGAATGTTTTGCAGGAATACAGATATTTGCTCAAGGGACTCAAAAATGAACCATTCTGGTAGCTTTTAGAAGCTAGGTGGGCACAGTCTGTGAGGGTTTTTTATGTGCCTGTGCCCTCCTTAGAGGTCTCCCAGCCCAGATCGTGGCAGGACTTGGGGAGTCAAAGGACACTGTGCCTTGCCTGAATCCAGCCTCAGGGTGGTAGAGGGTTTGAGGTGTGAGGGTGCTGATACCCTGGCACAGGGTGCTCAAATAATCTGTGGCTGTCTCATCCCTGGAAGTGTCCAAGGCCAGGCTGGACAGGGATTGGAACAATCTGGGAATAGTGGAAGGAGTCCCAGCCCACGGCAGAGGTTGGAACAAGATGATCTTTGAGGTTCTGTCCAACCCGAACCATTCTGGAATTCTATGGTTCTATGAACTCCAGAAATGCAATTTGTGCAAAAAAATATAAAGGTTTTAAGAAATGTCTGAATGAGGCTGCTGTAGGAGAGGGTGTCAAATAACTAGAGGGCCAACACCAATGGAGCAAGACATCCCTGATGGCCCTGCTAGCCTGAAGACAGCCTGGCCCTGGAGAGCAGATATGGAGCTCAACTTGGTGAATCTGGGAACTTTGATCCTCCAGAAAACTAACCCAGCTCAATCCCTGGATTTGTCATAACAGAGATGCCATCAAACATCACAGCTGTGTTCAATCCAACACACAGAGATAAACTACAACCCTACCACTGCCACACCATGTGGAGGGAGTGGGAGAGGGCCCAGTGCAGCATCTCCACCTCTAATCCAATTAGCTAATCCCTATTCTCTCCATCCCAAGGGTCACTCAGCAAACGAATGCTTTGAACATCATTCACTTCATCATCATTACAAAATCCAGTGCTCTAATAACAATTGCTTTTACATTTGCCAAAGCAAAGCTAATTAGAGCACAAGCATGGCTTCCCATTTCAGCCTCCAACTTCTCCTCCCCTGCATGGAAGGCAGCAGCTTCTTAGGAGCAGCCCAGATGTGTCCTCCAGCAGCTTGAAACTCCTTTCACCCACCAGAAGAGGGGGACCTGAGGGGACCTGAGATGCAGAAATCCTCCATCCAGAACAACCTGTGCACCAGGCAGCACCAGTGCTCTAGAACTCCCTAATACCTGCACCAATCTAGATGAAGTGATCCTCATGGGTCCCTTCCAACTCAGGATATTCTGTAGTTCTATGATTCTAAGTTGAGGCCAAGAGATGGACTATCTTTGCTGGCCCTGTGTTAGCCATGTGCTAGACAGACAAAACCTGGTAGAGGATAAAACACAGCAGGCAAGTGGCAGAAGCACAACAGGGTGAGAATCCACAGGTCTTGGTTCTTCCCAGCTCCCATGTTCTGATTTTGGATATTTACCCAATTGATTAAGGTTGTTTCCAGGTTGATGGAGGACTCAATTGGAAACCAGGAGGCTTTGGGTCCATTCCCAGCCCTCCCACATTCTTGGTACATGACCTTGATCCACTTCCTCTCTGCCTTTCTATATTCCCTGTCTATGAAATAGATTTGGTAATTCATGGAGAGCTTTGAGATCAAGGACTGAAAAGATCTCTCAGAGGTGAATGGTCATTATTATAATAACAGATCTGCTGAACTGTTTGTGCATCTAGAGACTTGAAATCAGAATGTTGAGGTTCCTGAAGTGACGCTTTGGGTCTACAGATGTGTCCAAAGGAGAATACAGCATGTAACAGTGTTTTCCCAGGGTTTGGGGCTGAAGAAGCAGAGCACACTTGCTGAAGGAGAAGGGAACAAACCATTACTTTCTAGCCCATGCTACATGAACAACTGTACAGCATCTTGATGCTCAAGTGAGAGGTTCAAGAGTTGTGATGCTTGTGGTAAACGGGCTGCCAACAACCAAGGAGTGAAGGATAAGACACCAGATAACAGGTAGGATGTTTATCACTTCGTGTGTGTGCAGAAGGTGATTTAAGGAACCAAATGTGTGTTTATTAATTTTTCACCAGAAGAAAACATGAAAATAAATAAATAAATAAATAAATAAACCCCAACCAATTGGGGTTGTGCTGTCTGAGACAACTGATCTTTCCTCGGATCTTTCTTCCATGCCCACTTCCACCTCCTGTGGCAGCACCCACCACCTACAGCCTCTGAGAAAACACTGCTGCTGCTGCTGCTGATCTGGGGGTAACACATCAGAGGGGAGGTTTTATATTTGTCACTGGGCAAATCTCTGTGTGTGCCCCAGGGGAAAGTGAGTCACCCAAACACACTCACCATGTTTGATTTCTGTCACCCCCACTCCGCGGGCTTTATAAGGCTATGGAGCAACAGAGGGGAGAAAAGGAGGGAGGGGGAAGGCACTTAGAGATGCTTTATCAGATACTTCTAATGATCATAATTAAGCACTCTGAGCTGAAAGAGAGGCAGAAAGAATCGCTGTATCCAGATGGTGCATGAACTGTTTTGCAAACCAATCCGAACAATGTCATCCCGACCACATTCAGCCCACAGGAGGGCCAATAATGGGAACACCTGAGAGGAAAATTGCAGAAGGATGTGGTCATATTTTAGGTTGTGTATTATGCACTGAAGGGGGGAAAAAAGCAACAACTCCGGGTTAAAAGGACATTTCATTTGCAGAGTGGAGTGCTCAGATGTTAGGAAATGCCATCATTAAGATTTCCTGTGCCATTTTATTTCAGTCCCCTTGTGCAAATACATTGCGATTGTCTTTAATTACAACTTCACATGCTATTTTTTCCATTCAGTGCACAGAATGGACTTTACTCAGCTTACAAGCAGCTACTCGGAAGAATGTTTTTATTTTCTCGTTCTTTTGGCCAGGTTACCATACTTTATTAACTGTTCAAGGGCTCTCAACCTACTCTGAAAATGAAATGAGCAACTTCCTGCAAAGCTTTTCCAGGGTATTGAACACTGGAGCTGGAGAATGATGAACAAATCTCCATTCATACCACCCTGCATGGCAGGATAGCATGGTGCTCCCTAATTTGGACCACAGAAAATATTATGACCACTGGGTTTTGACTGCCTGAAGGACAGCAAAGGGACTCATTCAGTGGTCTACAGGAAAAAAAAACCCTCAAAACCCTCTCTGTGCCCTACAGGACAAAAAGTAACTTGGGGGAATTAATGCTTGAATTCACTCTAAATCTGTAGATGTAAACTTATGAGCAACAACAATGGAGCATGCCTAAAGGGGGGCAATGGAGCTGGGGAAGGCTCTGGAGCACAAGTCTGATGAGGAGCAACTCAGGGGATTGGGAAAGGAGCTCAGCCTGGAGAAAAGGAGGCTCAGGGGGGGACCTCGTGGCTCTGCACAACTCCCTGACAGGAGGGGACAGCCGGGGGGATTTGGGATCTTATCCCAGGGAACAGGGACAGGAGGAGAGGGAACAGCCTCAGGCTGGGCCAGGGGAGGTTTACATGGGATATTGGGGAAAATTTCTTCACCCAAGGAGCTGTCCAGCCCTTGCACAGCTGCCCAGGCAGTGATGGAGTCCTCACTCCTGGAGGGATTTAAAAACCATATGGATGTGACACTTGGGGACATGGCTCAGTGGTAGCCTTGGCTGTGCTGAGGAATGGTAGATCTTCATGGTCTTAGAAGGCTTTTCCAAACCAAATGATTCAATGATTCCTTTATATAAGAGGCTTTCACACTCTCACACACCTCCCAGAGATGAGTTTTCCCATTGCACTCCCCACACTGTAACTGTTGAGCTGACTCATCAAAGCCCTGACCCCCGATGGCATTCTCCAAAACTCGCAGACTTTCCAGGACTTTTCAAACACCTCACTGGACACAACAGCGAAACGGGGATCACTTACCAGTCCGTGCCCTCTGCCAAATACCTGGGCTGGGGCCCCATGGGTTGTGGAGTCTGCAGTTGGTGGCTGAAGTCGAAGCTGGGGTGTAGGCGGTGAGGCTGCACAGACATGCGCTCTTGGGCCCGCCTGCGGGGAGGAGAGCAGCAACAGGGAGGCTCAGACACCAGTGGGCACTGGAATTCCTGACAAGAACCCATGGGAAGACCCCAGAGGCTGAGCCTGGGGACAAGTGTCCAGAGCTAAGCATTCCAGGCAGGTGTAAGGGATGATGGGGAGTGGAACACAGGGATGTCATTCCCTCACAGCCATCACGTAGCAATCCACTCTCAGGCCCTGTGGCACTCACATATGCTCAGTTTGCAGGAGATGCTATTTGCTGGCAACACGCAGAGAAAAAGGGGAAACCAAACAACTTCTCAGCAGCTTTGTGCAGTTGGCACAATTTCCTTTCTCGCTACAGCCAGCCCCATAAACAAAACACAAGGTAAAATATGCCCCTGCTTCAAGATATCCATAATCTATCATCATAAAGAAGCTGGAGGTTGTCTTGCTTCCTGTGCAGTCCATAAACTCCTGGGGAGCCTCATTCATAACCAGATTACTCACGAGTGACTGAAAGCAGAATTTACTCTCACTGGCCTTTGCCAACATTTCTTTGGATGATGGACAGGCCAGGCTGGGTTCCAGGTCCTTCTCCCTCTGCTCTGCTGCCATTGCAGGCAGGAAAAAGAAAGTGCTAGAAAATACAGAAAGGTTTTTCTAGGGATTTGAGTCTCATGATTATTGCTTATTTGAGCTACTCAGGGGAAAAGAGTGTGCTGCTGGATCAGTGTCCACATTTGGCAAGAGACAAGTGGATGCAAAGGCAGGATTTGCATTACAGATACTCCCTTTGCTTCCTGACAAGTTACCACTAACCAGTGGAACCATCACAAAGAAAATCTCCAGGAAAAACTAGGGCAAATGGAGCAGAGAACTGCCAGGTAAGTAACTTTTCATGCAGCCTCAGTTCAGAGGCTTCACTCTTAAAGTCATAACCCATATTCCTATTACTGGGACCTCCTGCCTCACACCTGTAAGGATTCTGGCATCCTGCTCCATTGCAGCCTTCAGAAACAAACACTGGGACTGGGCAAGAGGTTCCTGCCTTCTTCCACACCACAGCCCACTTGCAAATACAACACTAACAGCATTTGCCAAAGCAGATTCTGCGTGGAATTGTGCTCTGTGCTTTTATTTGAATTCAGCTTATGACTAAGAGATAAACACTTGTATCATCGGTTTCTCAGCCTGGAACATACTTGCTACCCAATTATTAGCTAATCATTAAATCCACCTAAAATCCAGCTTATGCAAAACAAAAACAATGATGAGAAGAATACACGATTTTTAGACAGAAAGGACATGGAAAGAAAGGGTTTTCTATCCGTAGCATTCTTTCCAAATGAAGCATCATTGCAAAGTCTCATCCTCTGATTCTTGATCCATGGGTACAACCCACAAATAGCTTCCATATGTTTCCAAAAAAAATCACTCCTTCCTTGAGAAACACAATCAAGAGGAGGCCAGGCATCCATTTCCATCTCTGCTGAGTTACAGCAATTCTCTGTGCATTTGTCAGCTCAGCATGGATTTAGGATGCTCTCCGTGACAGAGCGTGCTGCAGGTCAGTGGCATCATTCCCTCACAGAGATGGAAAGCCTACCAAACCCTGAGCAGCACGACCTCCATGTGCATAACCTGATGAGACAGCTGGGCACAGCCTCTTGCATGGTTTTGAAACAGCAGCTACAAGGATGTAGCTCACGTACGCAGAGACAGCAAAGGTCCCTGGCAGCACCATTGTGATTCTCCTAGGAGTGACAATAATGGGGAACACTGGATGAGATCCCCAAGGGAAGGGCACACCTTTAGGTGCAGCCTCCCTTCTGCTGGACGCTGGATTCAGTGCACACAGGTGAGCTTGAGAAGCAAACCCAACACCGCAGGTTCCGCAGCGACATCGGCGCAGCTCTTCCGCATCCTTCGGGAAGAGCGGGATCCCCTTACCTGGGATGGGGCATGAGCCGGCGGTGCTGTGCCTCGAGGAGCTGCTGCTGGAGGAGGTATTGCTGGTGTAGCGCCTGAGGTAGGAAGGAGGGCCCGGTGACGTCCTGGAAGGGCAGGGCAGGCACCGGCGTCAGGGGCTGGTGCAGGGCGCCGCTGTGCTGGTGCGCCGGGGCCATGTGGGGAGCCAGCCCCGGCTGCGGCTGCACCGCGTGAGGCAGGGCGAAGTCGGCAGAGAGCTGAGGCTGGGGACCCAGGTGGAAATGCCGGCAGGAGGTAGCATGGGGATGCTGAGACCTTTGAAAGGGAGCACCTGGAAGAGAAGAGCACAGCGGTCACGGGGAGAGCAGCACCGTGGTTGCCCACCCAAGGGCAAGGGTTGGGCAAATGGCTGTTGCTCTCCATTTCCAGATGGTCTCTAAAAAAATGCAACTAAAAGAGAACAAGTCGGTTAAAGCTGATTACAAGTAAAAAAGTGCTGATTTTGACTAATGGTATTTCTCCTCCAAGAAAATGTTGGAGCCAAAACATACATTTGGGTTCAAAGTCTCTTTTTGGCTCCAAGTTGAAGTGTGTACTGATGAAAACTGCTTCAAGCTTGTTTTGGCTTTCCTGTCTTAAACAGAAAAAGAACAAAAGTTTTAACAGAGCCTTTGGAGACAGAAAAAAGAGTGATGGTTTTAAACCAGAAGAGAGAAGATTCAGGCTAGAATCAGGGAGGTTTTTTTGCTGAGGGTGGTGAGGCCCTGTCTCAGGTTGCCCAAAAAAGATGTGGATGCACTGTCCTTGGAAGGGTTCAAGGCCAGGTTGGATAAGGTTTAGAGCAACCCTGTTCAGTGAGAGATGTCCCTGCCCATGGCAGTGGGGTTGGACTAGATGACCTTTAAAGGTCCTTTCCAATCCAAACCATTCTGTGATATAGACTCAACACTCTAGAAAAGAAAATAAACAACAAAACCTGTTTTATAAAGTATTTGGGTTTTGGATCTTATATCGCTGAAGTTTTGAATGTTTTCCCTGAATTGCAGACTTTCCCTGCAAGTCATTTCTTTGCCTCTCTAAAAATGTCTCATAGGCAAGGAAGTAATCTCTGCTCTAAAAAATTGCCTCACACTGACTTCAGGACGTGAATGAGACAACTTCCACCTCTGAGAGCAGGGGGATGAAGGCCCTGTGTGTCTGCTGAGATCCTTCAACAACCCGTCCTTATGAGCTGCATGCAGGGAGAGAGCAGCTGCTGGAAACACAACATGGGCTGCTGTGAGACCAGTCATGAAGCTGATGGGAATGAGGGAGAAATGAGGTGTGAAAGATATCCATAGTGGAGGCGTTTTGCAAAACATCTGGCACTGGCTTGCACCTTGCTCAAGATCCTCGCTTGGACGAGCCCTTGGCCCAGTCCAGCGTGTTAATTCCTACATTCCTGGAGCATTTAGAGCCATCCTGCAAAACTTTTGGCTCCTAAACTAGGGGAAGAGTCAACTCAGAGATGAGGGATTGGACTCCAGCGAGGCTATTAGGGATGCCTCTTTGCTGAGGATCAGCCACAGGATGGGACACTTGGTCTTTTACAGTGTTTTGAACACCCCTCCTTCCTCTTTCTGTTTTAATCTTTGTGAATGGTACAAAACATGCCAGAACAACAGCACCAAGAGACACTATGTCATCCCAAAGCACAAGCATGTACATCATGCCTTCTTCACCCAGATCCCTTCTGCTCACATCTCCCTGGCAGGCAGGGCCAGTCCATCACAGCAGCTCAGGGAGTCCTGAGCAAGCCAGATGCCAGCAGGAGAAACAACAGGAGAGGGCCTATCAGAAATGGATGGTTTGCAAAACTGTGCATAATTACACACAGCATCTCTTAAATACAAACTAATCCTCCACAGTGCCCCTCTGAGAGAGAGCAGGTTACTCAGTATGTGCCACCCACAGCAGTGCTTCTTGAGGTGATAATTTCCCCTGCTGTCAGATAACAGCATGATTCGACCACGATATTAATTAAAACCAGAGGTGGTGGGATCAGACCTGCTGTTCCTCAATGACAGAGCTGCAAACCCAGGCCAAAAAGCCATTCATATACCCTGTTCCCCTGCAGGTTGTATTGGTTGCTGACGGCCTGGCCCAAATTCACCACAAAGAATGAGTGATGAAATGGGAATCCTGCACTTCCCTGGCCCATTGCTGAAGGGAATTGTGAGGAGAAGCCTCCTGAATGCTGTGTGTACTTGCTACTCGCCAGGGAGCTCGTGGTGAGCTGCTCAACCTCTGATGGCCACGTGGAATTCTCCTAGTGGAGAATTGCTGCTGCAGGTCATGGGTGAGGCACTGTGCACCCCCATGCCTGCACAGGGGCCTGAAGACAAGGTGTGAGAGCAGGTAAAACAGCTGAACCCTCTGCACACACCAACACACCAGCCTGTGCCCCCACGCTGCAGTTCAGCTGCGTTCCAGACAAAAATGTCTTAGGGCGATACAAGGCAGTGGAACTCAGGATACTCCCCCACATTTCCTGGGACATGAGTACACATCAGTAAAGCAGAGAAAGCCTGTCTCTCATCTCCTGTGGCTCTCTTGTCTCTCAATGCCTGGTGTAAACTCAGCCACTGATTTCCAGCTTTTACTGAGTCTTGGGAGCCCTTCATCTGATTTAGTTAAATGCCTGGAGGGCCTTTGATGCCAGAGCCATGGTGAACTACAGAGCACCAAGTGGGCTGGTCGTGTTTTTGCTTTGGATTTTGCTTCTCATACAAAGACAGTCCTTGGGAGGAACTCAGTCATACACTTTCCCAAGGTCCAGAATATGCAAACTTTATCTGTGATATGTGTGCAGGAAAATACGCAGAGCTAACATATCTGAAAGCAAAAGCCTAACTCATTTTGGTACAGAGTCAATTTATCTTATCTTTAGGAAATAATTAAATAAAGCATTTTCAGTATTTTTTGCTAGTACCTACTGGTGCAGTGATGCATTTCTCTTCATAGGAATAACACCATCAAGATGTGACCAAGACCATATGATTAAATAAAACCCATCAATTTGTCTTAACATAACACATTACCCTATGTAGTAATTGTTCATTCTCTTCAACTAATCCAATTGCTGATGAGGATTTTTACAGCAAAGCAAAGACTTTGGGGAATACTTCAGCAATCCTATGCTTATTAGCAGTTATCCAATCACACTGTTGGCATAACCAAGCCAGTCTGCAAAACAAAGAGCCAGTCCTCACTAAGCAGGGTGCTGGTAAGCCCCAGAAAGCCCTGGCAAACAAATAACAGCTCAAAACATAACATTATATTTTTGAGTTAGTTATTTTTTGAGTTTATCCTCTCCTGCTCATTGCATCTAGATGCAAAAACCCCTGGTGGGGATTGCTTCCCAGGTCTACATTTTGGTGTCATATACACAAAGTAAATACAGTGCCACCCTGTAAAATGAGCTGAGCATCCTTGTCCAGGTAACTCACCACAATCAACACCAAAAGCAGGCAGTCATCCCTTTGAATTCCACAGAGGTTCACACATTAGCAGTGTCAGAGAATCTCAGGATTGTCAAGGCTGGAAAAGCCCTCTAAGATCAGTGAGTTCACTAACCCAGAGTCATCGTGTTCACCACCAGCCCTTGCCCCCAGGTGCCACATTCACATGGCTACTGAACACTTCCAGAAGTGGGGACTCCACCACTTCCCTGAAAGCCTCTTTCAAAGCCAGACCACACTTTCTGTGAAAAAACCTTTCCCAGTATCCAACCTAAACCTCTCCTGGAATAGCTCGATGCCGTTTCCTCTCATTCTGTCCCTTGTTCCCAGGGAACAGAGCCCAACCCCCACCTAGCTGCCCCCTCCTTTCAGGGAGTTATGGAGAGCCAGAGAGTCTGTTAGTGATTACTCTGCTAACACATCTTCTCCCTCTTTTCCAAGCCACAAGTGTGGTCCTAGATCATATTCGCATTGAAAGGAACAAGCATAAACATTGCCCATAAGATACTTCAGGAAAATTGGATTCACGGGTTTAATCTGATTTTTGCCTGGATAGCAATGTCTGCCACAGCAGAGACTAATCCATGACTAAAACCGAGTCCTGATACCACATTCCAGCTTTTGTTTTCTCTCCCCAGTACAAGGGTAGAGCTGACATTTTCATTAGCCAGGCTTTGGGGACATTTCCACAGCAAAGACAATGAGGATATAAAGTGTGCCTATCATGCTCCAAAGGCATTAACTCCATCCTCCACCATCCTTGTTCCCCACCACCTGTCCAATGGTGCCTGCATGAAGGTAATGCTGCTCTGGGATCAGCAAGGCACAGACATTCTTTCAGCTTAATGAACTCAAGCTTTGGTCCTCATACCATAGAAGGATTCACCTCCTCCACTGGGATACTTTGATTTTGCAGGAAGAGAGATTTGCCACATCTTGGATGTTTTTATGGCTTACCCTCCCTGTCCAAACACTTGCCTTCTCCAGCCCAAGAGACAATCACAAAATCCCAGAATTAAGGTTGGAAGGACCACTGAAGACCACCTAGTCCAGTCCTCCTGCTCAAGCAGGATCCCTAGAACACATTACTCAGGATTGTGTCCAGGTTTTTAATATCTCCAGGGAAGTCCACAGAGGCAATACAGTCCTCACCAGCCCTAAAGAGTCTTTTGACCCCAGACCAGCCTGGAAACACCTGTGGCTGTGCCCAGCCCTGTATGAGGCTCATTGGTGCCTTGAGTAATTCCAGTTGCTCAGGTCTGGAGCTGTGGAGGACTGATTTCCCTGGGATCACTGTCAGGCTGCCCACCAGCCAAAAATCATTTTGTTGTCCTGTTGGTGCTTCTTTTCATTTAAATGCTGTTGCTGTAGCAGATGATGACAGCTCTGAGCAACATCAGATCAGCAGCTCTGGGATGAGCGATGCATCACATCTGTGTCAGCAAAGCAGGTGACTTATTCCAGTTTTGGGCAGTTTTCCTTCTACAGGTTGAGGCCAAATGTCTTCAAAATGTCCCCAGATGCCCACACACACACACCCCCAACCTCTCATCTTGGACAACTCTTTTTGCCTTACACCCAGCTAAGCCACAAAGATAGCTAATGCCTGAATCTAGATAATCCAGGTCTAAAAGGTGCCTTGCAAACCTCAAAATTTGTGATAACACACAGAGGCAGAGACAGGATCTACTGGAGAAATGAATCATGTCTTGGGCAAGCCAAGCTATCTGTGGGGTGGGAAAGAGAGCTAGGTGGTTCTCTGGCATAGCTGGGGCCAAAGAGGCTGTGGCACTTTGTGGTGGTGTAGAACCATGTGGCCAGGACTGCCTTTAGGGAATAACCAGCCACATCTCCCTGCCTTGTGTGATGCTCTGCTGGTTGCTGCTGCCAGTTCCCCTTGGCTTCTTCAATCACATCCTCAAGACAAGTCCAGCACCAGGGATCACAGGTGGTAGATCAGTATGTGGGTGATTCCTGCCACTGCCAGAACATGAGCGTGGATCAGTGGCTGCCCCAGCTGGCCTGGCTCTCCTCTGCTGCTGTGACAGAGGCTGCAGCTTCACACTGTGATGCTGAAAACCTGCTATGGAGCTGAGTCTGTGTGACATTCCACTGCTCTTGGCCTCTACAGCCTGCAGTACTCCCCACAGACACTCAGTTCTGCAATCACACAATCACGAAATCACACAACCATAGAATGGTTTGGGTTGGAGGAGGTCTTTGAAGGCCATCTACTTCCAATCTCCTGCCATGGACAGGGACACCTCCTACTATCCCAGGCTGCTCCAAGCCCCATTCAGCCTGGCCTTGGACATTTCCACGGATCCAGGGGCAGCCACAGCTGCTCTGGGCACCCCATGCCAGGGCCTGCCCACCCTCACTGGAAACAATTTCCTCCTAATATCTAATCAAAGCATACTTTCTTTCAATTTGAAGCCGTTCCCACTTTTCCTCTCACACCAGGCTCTTGCCCCATTTTTCCTGTAGGTTCCCTTCACGTACTGGAAGAGATTGAGGTCACAGTGAGGTCATTCCGAAGCCTTATCATTTCCAGGCTGAATAATCCCAATTCTCTCAACCTAGCAGAGGTGCTCTATCCCTCTGATAATCTTGGTGGCCTCCTCTGGACCAGCTCCGACAAGTCCCTGTCCTTCCTGTGCTGGGGACCCGAGAGCTGGAGGCAGCTCTCACCTGTTTGAGGCAGAGGGGCAGAATCACCTCCTTGATGCCAGGGTCTCACAGCAACATTTAGCACCATGGAATACAATAATACAATAGTTTGGGTTGGAGAAGCCCTCTCAGATCATCAAGTCCACCCAAGCCCTGCCAAGCCCACTGCTAAACTACATCCCCCACCTGCACTGCAAAGAAAATCCTCCACAAACCCGCGGGGAAGGCTGCTTAACAACAATTTACAAAGCACCCAAAACGCTGGAAGCATTACAGCCTTCAGCCTCAGATTGAGGAAGGTACAAATTTGTTTCTAGAAAGCCAGCGGATGATGCAGGAGTGTGGACAGCTGAACCTGCTCGGCTGCTCACTGCCGTGCCATTTCCACCCTTCACTCTCACAGGCGTCGAGCGCGGCAAAAACCTGCAGGGAAACTCAACACATCCTCCTCACCACTGCTTTCTCACTTCCGTGGCTGTTGCTATTTTTTTTTGCTTTTTTTTCCCTTTTTCCCCTCTGTTCTACAGTTATATTTATTGTTTCCATACATTATCCAAAGCAGCATAGTCTTTTTTTTCATTAACAGAAATAATCCCATTTCCTTTGCGCCTCTGGGTGAACCCTGTGAATAAGTTGATATATTTTGGCAGGTTGGTAGGTGACATGGAGTCACAGAAATGTACTGGTCTGGTCCTAGGTGCTTCTGCCACTGGGAATTCTCCTTTAGCATCAGTCAAGGTCTGTTTGACTACACCTGGGCACATGCATATTTATCCACCCAGCAGTATTCCAGCCAGAAAGGCTCAAGGGATCTGTGTGCTCGTTCAACACTGACCCATCTCTGAGAGCAAAGCCTCAGGGTAATCCCCGCAATGAGACAGGGGATGCTACAGGCTTTATGAAAAGAAAAACCCAGAAAGCAGAACTATTTATTTCCACCTCCTTTGCTCAGGCAACAGCGCTCCTGATGCAGTCAGGCTACTGGTGAGGCCTGGCTCCGGATCAGGCCTGGGGCTGGCACTGGGATAGGTGTCTCGAGCAGACAGCTGCAGCCCAGAGAGCCCAGCCCCCTTCGAGAGGAAAACAAAATCTGTCTCATGCTGTTAAGCAGCCTGCAAAGCCTGTGAAAATTTCCCCTGGGCAAGGCAACCTGGGCTGCTTGTCGAGGCCTCTGCGTGAGGGGGCCGGGGGTGTCAGGGAGGCTGGGCCTGCTCACATCCAGGGCCTGCTCACGTCCAGAGCCTGCTCACATCCAGGGCCTGCTCACATCCAGGGCCTGCTCACATCCAGGCCCTGCTCACATCCAGGGCCTGTTCACGTCCAGGGCCTGCTCATGTCCAGGGCCTGCTCACGTCCAGGGCCTGCTCACATCCAGGGCCTGCTCACATCCAGGCCCTGCTCACATCCAGGGCCTGCTCACATCCAGGGCCTGTTCACATCTAGGGCCTGCTCACATCCAGAGCCTGCTCACATCCAGGGCCTGCTCACATCCAGGGCCTGCTCACATCCAGGGCCTGTTCACATCTAGGGCCTGCTCACATCCAGAGCCTGCTCACATCCAGGGCCTGCTCACATCCAGGGCCTGCTCACATCCAGGGCCTGTTCACATCCAGGGCCTGTTCACGTCCAGGGCCTGCTCACGTCCAGGGCCTGCTCACATCCAGGGCCTGCTCACGTCCAGGGCCTGCTCACATCCAGGGCCTGCTCACATCCAGGGCCTGTCCTGGCAGCTCCTGGCTTCACTCCCTGACAGATTTCACAGCTGAGGAGGATCTGCCTGTTGTAATCGACCAAGCTGGGGGATGGAGCCGGGTTGTGTCCTGATTAGACTCCCTGCGACCCCTCCTGCTGCACTGGGACACCAGATAAGCCCCCTCAACAGGAGCCCTTGAGGTGCCTCTCCAAGCACCAGGAGAGCCTGCCAGGATTTAACAGCCGGGGAATCTGCAGCTCGCTTCCCTGGATGTGCATTAAAATTCCCCTCAGAGCCAGCAGCGCGGTGGGAAGTTTGCATCAGCCCCGGCAGCGTGCAGTGAGTAAAGGCCGAAATCATGGGAGCAGATCCAGCTTTGTGTGGCACACGGAGAAGGACACCATGGGGGACTCACACTGCGTCTACAAACAAGCTCATAATTGCCTGATGCCATCAGACATGTGTTAATCCCTTCCAAATTGTTTGTGAATATACCCTTCACGAAATGAGTGAAATTCACTTAGTAATAGGAAATGAGGTGTGACAATCACAGAACAATCGAATGGCTTGGGTTGGAAGGGACCCTAAAGATTGCCTAGTTACAACCTCCCTGCCACAGAAAATAAAACATTAAATAAGTAACTCCCCTGACCAAGTTCATGCTATTCAGCTGCATAAAGGTTGAGTGGTCTGGCAGAGGGAGATATTTTGTTGTCTCACTCCTGTTACAGGACAGCTGACTGCAGGGCGAGGAGGTTGGGGCAGGGAGGATGAGGGAAGAAGAACAAAGAATTTAAGAAAAATCTATCGGGTAGGAAGGAATCTGTCTCACTTTCAGCACCTTTGCCAACAGCTTTCTCATTTCATCCAGTGAAACCGAGAATCACAGAATTCAATCAAGATGGAAAAAGACCATCAGGATCGTTGGGTCAAGCCATCAACCCAGCATCACACATAACCATTCCAAATGCCACATCCAGACAGGCCACATCCAGACACCTCTCAAACACTTCCAGAGATGGTGATAGTACCACCTCCATGAGAAACTTATTCCAATGCCTGACCATTCCAGCAGTGGTAAAAAAAAATCTGATAGCCTAGCTGAACCTCCTCTGGTACAACTTGAGGCCTTTTTCTTGTCCTGTCCCTGTTCCCTGGGAGTAGAGTCTGTTGCCCCCCAGCTGTCCCCTCTTGTCAGGGAGTTTTGCAGAGCCACAAGGTCACTCCTGAGCCTCCTTTTCTCCAGGCTGAGCCCCTTTCCCAGCTCCCTCAGCTGTTCCTCATATGAGTTGTTTTTTAGACACTTGATCAGCTTTGCTGCTGTGCTGGGGCAAGGAGCAAGAAGCCAAAAACCAAGCTAACAATAATGGGCTGCCAGCACCAGTGCAGCTTAGGGTACAGCCTGCCATCCCATGTATCTAGCGCCAGGGAAGTGATGAAGGACCTCAGATCTGTGGCTGGGAGATGCAAGAAATGGATAAAGACTAAATTTGCCTTATTTACTTGTTCAGGTTGTGCCATGCCAGCACAACGAGTCAGGATGAAGGGCTGGCCTGTGGTGGCTAGTGGAGCATATTTGTGTCCTGGGTGGCAACATGAGGCCCTGGAGGTTTATCATCTCCTGCTCAGAGTCTTTCACAGTTGATGGAAAAGTGCTTCAAAGGAATTCAGGCTCAGATGAGCTCCCACTGCTGATTAATTTTTTGGTGGTCACAGCCCTCTTTGCACTGTGCCTCTGTGCAGGCACAGTACAGCATAGCTGAGCTCTTCCCAAAAAAAACCTCATAAGCACAGACCACAGAGCCTGCACAGTGCCCCTGCCTCCTTGCACAATCCCCAGTCAACATCCTCTCACACTAATGAAGCCTCTCATTAATTGCTGAGTGACATGAGCTGGTGTGGCTGGAGAGTCCCTAACACAGAGCACAGCACTTCCTCTCTTGCATACCACATGCAGCCTTAATACACAAAAAAAAAAAAAAAAGATGAGGTGGGATTCCTACCAGGTCCTATGCTCAGCATTCAACAAAATCAAAACCCAACACTAGGTGTGATTCTTCGAGTTGTTCAACACAGGGCTCGGAGCTGGACTCAATGATCCCCATGAGACCCTTCCAACTCAGGATAATCAGTGATTTTGTGATTTACAACTGGCAGTGACCAGCATTAACCAGCATATTTACAGAAAATCATAGATAGTTAAGGGTTGGAAAAGACCTCAGGATCATCTAGCCCCAACCCCCCACTCCTATTTACATCAAGACTGGAGAGGTGTTGAGTGCTGGGAATGGGAACCAGCAAGAATGAGGGATGGGGATACAGCCAGGCAGCCTGGACCCATCACAGGAGGGAGACAGCTGTTTACACAGCACTGGATGAGAGGTTTTTTCCTGCAACTCTTTCCCACTAGCTTCAGGGGGGGAAAAAAGTTTTGTTGAAGATGATGTTTCACAGCAACGTGTTGAATTCAGCAATATTTTCCAAGGAGGAAGGAGAAACACTTCAGCAGCGTTGCTACACTTAAAGCTGTCTTTTTGCTTTTATACTTCTCACTGTGTTTTAATTATAGCCTTATTCTCAGTGTTGAATTCGAGGGTGTATTTGAGATTTTTGGATCATCACATTAAAAAAAAAAAAAAGCCAAATTGCACTGAGAGAAAATGTCTTCTGGGATTTGGTGGTCCCAGTTTCACCCCTCCCCTCTCAAGCTCTGGCATGCCTGGAGGGATGGGTGATCTGAACATCCTGGCATGATGTTTCTTACCCAGCCCAGCTCTTTCTCCCCAGGTTGCCCTGTTTCTCCTGGGTTTAGGCTCAACCCTGCACATCTGCCAGAACAGGCCCTGGAGGAAATGTGGTTTTAGAAATGTTGAAAAGCCCCCCTGAGACATTTTTAAAATAATGTTTCTCCTTTCTGCTTGGTCTGAAGGTGTTGGAGAAGGAACAGCTGACAGGAATCACTTGACCACAACTCCCATGCTAAAAGCAGGAATCACACTGCAGGTCTCAAAGTCATTTTTGGGCTGCAAAGCTTAAGCCTGAGCAAAATTTCAACAATTCCAAGGGCAGAGAAGGTTTGGCTGGCACCTGAACTTTAAGGCAACTTTAAGGTGACTTTGCCATCTCTTCTCCATCACCACCATTCCATCCAGCTCCTGTGTGCAACCCAAGCCTGTCCTGCAGTGCTCTGCACTGGAAAATGCAATAAAAGGTTGGAGTATTCCCAGTTTGTGGGAAGATATCTGGGCTCAAAAGCTCTTCTTCAGGGTCTGGGCAGTTATCTGAAATTCAAAAAAAGAATGTAGAAAAAGAAGTGGAGTGGGTCTAGGTCCCCTTTGGTCAAGGGAGGCAATAAAGCTTATCTTTTCTGGTTTTGTATTACTAGCAGGCTGATATATCCATGTGAATGAGTTGCCAACCTGGAAATGTGATAATTAACCAGGGGAAGGAATTCATCTCCTATTGGAAAATAAGAAATAAAAAATCCTGGCGAGACAACAACCCATTACTTGGCTCTCTCCCTGCAGAGAGCAATGGGGAAGCACTTGGAGCAATCCCTATTTCTACCCTTGGGAATGTAAAAACGTGCTGACTTGTGCCTTCAACTTTGACAGGCAGTGATAGGCTGCAGCCAGTTGTTTGGAAAAGGAAATTCAATACTTGTGTTTCCAATGTTTCATTGCTTTCACAGTGTCCAAAGCCCTCCCCAGGCATTTGGAAGTGCTCAACACCTGCCTGAAAAACACTCTTAACTGCTCCTAATGACTGGCCAGGGAGGTTTGCAGCAGCTCCCTCCTACCAGTAATGATATGCAGGACATCCAGAAGCAGGCAAAAAGCCAAAACCATGGGGGGAAAAAAAAATCCAGCCAGACATTGCAAGGATCTGGCAGGGTCTTGGGGGCTGCACTGCATTGTTCATGGAGCCTCTTAATTCTGCGACAGCCCCAACCAAAACCCTCCACCCAAACACTGCCAAACCTTAGGGGCCTGAACTTCCCATGGAGTTTTAATTTTAATTTTAATTTCTTCCCCAGAGACGGAGTAAATGGGAAGAGCCAATGCCCTCAGCTGACTCTGATCCCTGTTTAAGAAAAGGCTTTGTGATGGTCCCTGGTCTCACACCAGCCCAGCACACACAGGAGAGGCTCGGGCAGGAGCAGAGTCCTGTGGTATGGCTGTGCCTCTCGGGATCCAGGGATAATCCACACCTGGCAGCCACAGCACCCATCCCTGTGCCACCCTCTACATCCCCTCCCTCTGCAGCAGCTTTTGGGTGAGGACCAGTGGTGGTGGTCTTGGCCCTTTCCCCTCTCACACACGTAATATCCCTCCAAAGGGATTTCCACTGAAGGCTTTTCATCCTGCCCTCCCACTATCAGCAAAGAGGGGAAAGATGTCTTTTTTTGGAAGGCATTGTTTGCCTGACCTGCTTTAAACCTCCCCTCTAGGGAGAGATGGGAACAGACTTTGAAACCTATCCTGAAAACACAGAGGAGGCTGCTTTGGGTGGGTTATTCTGCATCAATCCCCATCCGCCTCTATTTCGCATGCATTAATTCCCCACCCACACACCCCTTGTTTTAAATTGGACTGTAATAACCAGCTGGGTTTTCCTGAAGGATTTATTTATCTGCATCTTAAGCCCAGGGGTGGGAGATTCCCATCCATCATGTCCACAGAGCTGCAGAAAGAGTGGCAGTGGTTTGGGGAGGGGAAGGGGGTGGGGAGGGCAGGTTTTGGAAACGGGTGGAATGTTTCACCATTTCTAGGAACCGCACATCAGTTTGGATGGGGGATGTTTGGCAGCCCAGCCTTTCTTTGCTGGCTCTCTGGCAAATCAGCCCCTAAGCCAGAGCATTTTGGCAGCAAGTCAGGACATGGGACATCCCCTTGCATGATTGGTTCATCATGGTTCTGGGCTTTATCTTAAATCCTGTAATCCTGTATCAGGTAGAGTGCAAAGGATTTACTAGCCTGCACGAGACCCTCAGAGTGCCAGGAGGGCAACTTGTGTAATACCTGACACTCAGGGAAGACAATATAATGTACAGCCCATCTTGAGTTTTTTACAGATGGTTCAGAAGCCACACCAAAAAATGTCTCTCCTCACCCCAGAAGGCAGTAAAAGTTCAGCAGCTGGTTCCTTTTTCAAGTGGCATTACACAGAATACAGGAGCATCTTACAACTGCTAAGGTACGAAAAATGAGGATTATCTCTTAAGAGAGAGCAGACGTGCTCCTAGGAGGTGGGTGTCTTGGATGCAGTGCCAGAACAACGCTAGCAAATCCCCTGTAAAGTACTCTTAAGTGAGCCCAGGAGCTCAGCCCCACAGACAAAGCTGAGCCCTCAGAGTGGGGTTTTGATTACACCTGTGGAGCTCCTGCAAGTTCTCTGTCCCCACTGCACCTCTTCATTTAATCAACCCGAAAAATTTTGGAGTTCAGACCATCAGTGTGTGCTGCCTTGAGGACCTGCTTGCACCCCCAGTGGCAGGGCAGCATCTGGGGTCAGGAGAGGACCAAGGCTGGCCTGGAGCTGTGTGAGGTGCAGTGGGTGCTGGCAGTGAGCTGGCACAGACCAGGGCAGCCCAGCAGTTCGTTGCACTGAACTGACTTGAACTCAGGTTTGGGAAAACCCCAACTAATGTGAGCCCTGCCACGCTGTGTCCTGCCAATGCCCCTTTTACGCTCCATGAATAAGAAGTCTGTGGCTAAAAAATCAAAGATCCTGGAAGCCTGTTCCCTATTAAATTTAATATCCCAAACTTTATAGGTACATGTCACTCCAGGAGAGACAGAGCTGTGTTTAAAGTACAAGGGAAACATCAGTTCCTTGATGTGGAAATAGGTCTTACTTTACATTTCTGCATGAGGTCCTGGCATGAGCTAGTGCTACTAAGCCCTGCTGTAATAACATATAAAGGAAAACTCTAACCAAACAGCAAAATATATATATCTTATACAGCTAAATGTAAAGTCATCCATCTAAAAAAACCCATACAGGTGCTATTTGCAGGTGTCAGGCTATCCGAGGGAAAGTGAATTTTGGTAATCAGCAAACCATGAGCTCCCAGAGCCCCAGCAGCATCTGAAGGCACAAATGTTCGCTATATAAAAAGCAGGAGGTAGGGTTCCTTGGGAGCAATAAGCACCTCAGATTGATGCCAAAGCTGGGAAGGAGGCTTGGAGAGGAGCCCAAGCATTCACCGTGGAGGGAGGCACTGCAGGAGACCTGTGATTCCACGTCAGAACGAGCAAAGGTAAAACCATGGTTGAGCAGAGCCTAAAATGCTGCCACACATGAGCTGGGCAGGATGAGGCTTATCCTCCTCAGACAGGCAATGAGCCTGACTAAACCCTGAGGCCAGGTCTGGCCTGCAGCAGGCACAGCCTGAAAACACAGGACACCAAAATCCCTTCCTCAGCACCAGGGCTGGTTGGTTTCCTAAAGGATATCCCCTCACTCGTAGAGGAATTAATTTTGGGATGTGGGATGGAGCAGGTGACAACAGCTGTTCCTTCCAGCATGGAAATCCATGGAATCCTCCCCCCTGTGGGTATTCTCCCCTCCCTCTGAAGCCAGAGGAGACCGAGTGCAAGGGATTCGCTTTTGTAACACGATGGGAAGAGGAAATCATTTTCCTGCATATTTCATCATAGAATCATGGAACACCCTGAGTTGGAAGGGATCCACAAGGATCAAGGCTCCTGACACCCCAACAATCCCCCCTGTGCATCCCTGGAGCAGTGTCCAAACTCTCCTGGAGCTCTGGCAGCCTCGGGGCCGTGCCCATTCCCTGGGGAGCCTGGGCAGTGCCCAGCACCCTCTGGGGGAAGAACCTTTCCTGAAATCCAACCTAAACCTCCCTGGCACAGCTCCAGCCATTCCCTCAGCTGTTATTATAAATTGGTTCCTATTTATTCCATCAAGAATATCCCACAGGGCTGCAGATAACCCCACAGGATACTGCAGATAAAGCTCATTTCCCTACAACCAGCCTTGGATCTGGCCTCCCTGAGAGAATTAGAACTAAGTCAATGTTTCCATCATCAAACTCACTTTTGAGGGGCTTGTAACTCTCAACACTTGTGCTCTCACAGTGCCAAAACTTGGCACAGAAACACATGGCCCAGATGCAGTTTTATTTGGTAATAAATAGCTTAAATCTCATAAGCTATTTTTCATTTTGGCTTAAACGTGTAAAATGGGAAAAGAAAAATGTGTGGGATTTTTTTTCCTACCTTCCAATAATTTTGGAAAAGAAGATTATACTGAGTAATGCCAGGCCTTTTTTTTTTCCAGATGCAGACAGCCAACACTCCCATTTCTCAAATCTTTTGCCTTTTTTGCATCCACTTTTCAATAGGATCAATCGAAGTGCAATCATTGCAGCCCCAGTGTTCTGGGGGTGTTTCAGATTATTCGATTTTTGGCACATTGAGCCTGAAGTTCTGCGAGAGTTAAAACACAGCAAAATTCCACAAGCCCTTTAACCCATGATGGCAATATTTTGAGGATGTATTGCTGTTTTAACAGTGCTTCTGTGACCTCACATTTCTCTGGAGTTCAGCAATAATTGCATCCCTGCACTCTCTGCCCAGCCCTTGGGTGAGCGCTGGCTTTCATCAGCAACCCGCCAGGATTTCAGCACTTTCGGATTTACTCCAAACTCAGACTTTGCTCTACCTACTCCAGCTACTTCCCAGTGGCCAAAAGCCAAGGAAACGCCCCAAACCCCCAGCCCAAGGACTTGGCTGCTCTTCAAAAGTCCGCCTCAGCTGGAGCAGAAAGAAATAGTGATTTTGCTCATATGGTCAGCTCCAATCGGCGGAGGTTCCCCAGTGGGACACTGGGCTACTGTCCAGATTGCCGAGTGATTTGTTATCTGTGGGGCTGGGATTTTTTCACAGAAGGCAGTGGGGGGATTCAGGGAATGAGAATGTTGCACTGGTATGGGCTGGGCTGATAATGGCTCGGAGACACGCAACACAGTCCAAGGAGGATTCTGCAGATTTCATAGAAATCACAGAATGGTTTGGGTTGGAGGGGACTTTTAAAGACTGTCTTGCTCCAACCCCACTGCCATGGACACCTTCCACTATCCCAGGCTGCTCCAAGCCCTGTCCAATCTTGCCTGGAACACTCCCAGGGACAGGACAGCCACAGCTGCTCTGGGAAACCTGTGCCAGAGCCTCCCCACCCTCACAGCCTCACGGGGAAGAATTCCTTCCTAATATCCAACCTAAATCTCTCTTTTAGTTTACAACCTTTCCCCCTCGCCCTGTCACTACCTGCCCAGGTAAAAAGTCCTTCTCCCTCTTTAATATCAGCACCTTTTTGGGTGCAATGAGGGGCTGCAATGAGGCATCCCCAGAGCCTTTTCTTCTCCATGCTGGATAATCTCTTCCTGTCCCTGCAGCTCCCTCAGACCCACATCCCCTTTTTGCTGGGAAGGAGAGCTGAAAGCAACACTGCACTATTGGAAAATTCCCCCCAAACAGCTTCCCACCAAGTTTTCCATCTCAATGCCCAGCACCAGCACGGACAGAGCCTCCCCATGCACTGATCCCATGGCTCAGCCTCCCCAGATCCCAGCAGATCCAGGGAAGGCTTGGCTCCAAGGGAGGCACGGGGAATTTTCTGTCTGAAAGCAAGGCAGGCAGCTCATGCTGCAGAGCCCACCCCTTGTCCCAGCAAGACCCAGCCTGCTGTCAGCCCTGCTCACACGTAGTCTCCAGGAGGAGCAGGATGGCTCACATATGGTATGGATTCACAGAGGATCAAGCTGACTCACTGGATGGGGGAGTGGTGGATCGGAAGAAAAACCCCCGAATACACAGGTACCTTTTGGGCCATCTGTCCTCGGAAATACCAGCCACGAGCCACGTTACAAAGCACGCAGGAGGAGAAGTCACTCGTGTGAAACAGCTCTGCCAGGACACAGCAACCACACCCAAGGAAAAAAGCATCAGCCTGCTGCATTTTTTGGGGGGGAGGTTTTTGGTGGACAAAATGCAGCCCTGCATCCTTACAGCAGCCTAGAGACCTTAGAGTGCTCTTTTCCAGGGCCTAAAGGGGCTCCAGGAGAGCTGGAGAGGGACTGGGGACAAGGGACAGAGGGACAGGGCAAAGGGGGAATGGTTGAAGCTGAAAGAAGGTAGAGTTAGGGTAGATATTAGGAAGAAATTCTCGGCTCTGAGGGTGGGCAGATCCTGGCACAGGGTGCCCAGAGCAGCTGTGGCTGCCCCTGGATCCCTGGAGTGTCCAAGGCCAGGCTGGACAGGGCTTGGAGCACCCTGGGACAGTGGAAGGTGTCCCTGCACATGGCAGGGGTGGAATGGGATGGGCTTTAAGGTCCCTTCCAACCCAAACCATTCTGTGGTTCTAGCTACCTCCATCCACAGCAAAGCCTTCCCTCATTCACACGAGACATAACCCAAATTCCACAGCTGGGTCTTTGGAGGAAACACCAGGCATGCTCCACGGCTGGGAAGCATTTGCTCAACATCAGGCTCGTGCCAGGAATGTCTGTGCAAATCCATGCAAGCTGGCTCTGGGCTCTCTGCAGGAAAGACACAGCGGTGGGTCTGCGCACCCTGAGCTTGCCATCAATGAATGCCTTTTATTTTTTATTTTAAAATTAAAGTCAATCGAGTAATTGAAAGAGTCTGAGGAAGCAGACCCAGCCACCTCAAACAGAAAAGCTGTTGCAGAGCCAAAAGACCCATTCATGCATACATTAAAGACACAGGAATTACCAACAAATCCAGAATGAAACAAGCTGGGTGACAAGGGAGGCTCACAGGCAAACCAGCAACCCCTGGTTTCATCAGGAATGAGCAGGTAAGGAGGAAAGGCACCCTATCAGCCAAGCCTGCTCCCTCCTTCGAGCAAAACATGACTTCCAGCATGCTCTCCATAAAATCAGACAGGCTAAACTGAGCATCACAGGGTGGGAGACTGGTCTGGGTCCAGCATCCTCGCACTGCAGCAACCCCGTGGCTGGACACGATGGGCGCCTCCTGGGATGGAGAGCACTGGGGAAGCTGCTAGGAGGAAAACATTCTTCTCACCAGAAGACAACCCAAACAGGTCATCTCAACTCACCTGGAGGCAGGGTTGCCAATGTAATGGCAGATGAGTGTACCTCCCTTTACCATTTCCTTCCAAAGAGCTGCATCCTCCCACTGTGCGCCCTGCCAGGACCTAAGCTGACCTCCCACTATGATTTTTAGCATTCCTGACAGTGGTTTAGCGGAGCCTGCTCAGACAGAAACATTTTTCCTCTCTCACGTGGATGTTGTTTTCATTTCCTTGGAAACCTGCATGCTGCCATTCAGCATAACCAGAAAGCACAGCAGGTACAGGGGAGCTACACAGCCCTCTGCCCTGCTGGACCAGCAAACCCCCTTGCTATATTCCATAAACAGCACCAGGTTGCCACCATTATCTTGTTTTCCAAAGCCAGCCTTGCTGTTGAGAAATGAAACTGACATTCAGAAAGAATTTGACTCCCAGGTCTGCAGGCAGTGCTCTTGACAGAGACAACAAAATAAGAGGTTTTTGGTTAAAGGGTGAAGAATAACCGGTAAATTGTTGTTTAAGGGGCTGGTTAAGTGGCCCATAAATGCAAAGAGTGGCAATGACTGGAGCCCATGAGCTGTCACAGGGCGGGAGGAGGGTGGGATGCTGTGGCATTTCTGCATTCTGGGCACCAGGCACTTTTTAATTTAACTGATGCAGCCATCCACAAGTTTTCAGGACTAAACACTACCCCAGCACATATCAGAGGGTTTTCCTCCCATGTTATTTCATGTTAGCAGGGTTTCTCACATGGGCTTTTAGTGGGTTTAGTAGGTGTGAGGTTCAGATGCTCCCTCAGACTCCTGGTCTTGGCTCTCTGGAGTTTGTGGGAGACCCAGTGTAAGGCACCAGAAATCAGAAATCAGAAGACCACCCATCCATGACAGAGCCAAAGGATTTGCCAGTTAATTAGAACGATGCCATTAGGAGAAGTTTGGTGGCCTTGGGGAGAAGCCTGCAGCCCTTCCCACAAGCTCTTGACCCCCGGTTAAACTGATGCTTTGACACTGCTTTTCCCAGATGAAATTCCTGCCCAGCACAGCTCCTGTACTGACAACTTTGATGTCAGATGAAGCCTTTAAAAGACCTTCAAAAGATTTTCAAACAGATGCGGGATGGGTTGATCTACCTAGCAGGGAGATGTCCCTTGGTGTCCCCAGGAGCTGGGGCTGGAGGTTGGCAGAGGGACAAGGCTCCGTTTCACAGCTGCTGATTAAACTGCCATGACAATGCTCGGCACAACGCCAGATTAATTAGCACCAGCCACATGATCTACAAGTCCCTTTTGGCTTTAAAGGGGAAAAAAAAAAAAAAACTAAGGATTTTCCAAACTCTGTTTCACACACCTCACCGGCCTGATGCTTTCCCTTGAGTTTTCTGTTCCTGAAGTTGTGTCTCTCTTTCTCAGGGGCTTGTGCCATTTTTAGATGCTGTGAGCCTGGACGTGTGGCAGGAGGAACTCAGAGCCTGTGTAGCTCTTGGCCTTTTGGAGAGGATGGACTAATCTTTGGCTGATATTTAGCAGAGGCTTGCAGCACCACACGCAACCTCCAGCTTGATACTGTTGTGACCTTTCAGCTCCGTTTGCGAGGCCATCTGAAATTTGTTTGATTTTGTTCCTCTGCAGGGCCTTCAAGCAGGCTTTTCGTGCCATGGCAAACCACAGCACACACAAATTAGCTGCTTCTCTGCTTGAATGGCATGGAGGGAGGGTGGCAAAGCGCAGGGAGAGCCAGGGATGGTGGCTGCTCCCTGTTTTACAGACGAGGGGATGGGGATGGGGCAGAGAGCAGAGAGCAGAGCTCTCCAGGCCAGCAGAACCAGCAGGTGCTGGATCCAGGGCCAGATTTCCCATCTCTGCACAAGGGCAGGCTGCTGCCATGCTGTTCCCTTCCCACTCCCTCCTGGCGATGCTTTCAGGATCAAAGCCACTTTCCCCCCTTTGACCAGCCAAGGCTTCCCACAGGTCTGTAGAGCATTTTCTATTCGTCCCCTCGTGTCCAAGGCCAGGTTGGATGAGGCTTGGTGTAACCTGGTCTGGTGGAAGATGTCCCTGCCCACAGCAGGAACTGGATAAGCTTTAAGTTCCCTTCCAAAACCATGCTATGATTCCATGATTTTCAGATATCACCCTCCCAGGGCTCCCATGACAGTCACTTGAAGATGAACCAAATACAGACAGGGCTGAGTTTCTACCAGTAGCAGCCTAGATACCCCTATTTCTGCCTTAGGTGCACTCTTTTTTCCCAGCAGCAGGCAATTTTCTGCCCTGCAAACCACAGATGCACACAACCAGGAGTGGGAAGATGCATCCTGGAGGGCACTGGGTCAGCCCCAGGGAGGTGGGCAGCACATTTACAGACTGTAAGATAGCTCAGCTTGTATCCATGCATCTCACTCCTGCTTCTTATGGAGATATTTCCTTCCCAAAGGACCTATTACAGTGTCATGGCCCTAGATTTCAGGAGGCATTTAGGAAATAGTAGTTTGATCTTTTGTAGAATCATGGAATTGTTTAGGTTGGAAAAGACCTCTAAGATCATGGAGTCCAACCATTCCCCCAGCACTGCCAAGCCCATCACTAAACCATGTCACATTTTTGGGCCACTTTCAGGGATGGTGACTCCACTACTTCCCTGGGCAGCCCTATCAGAGAATTTTTTCCTAACATCCAAACAGAATTCCAGGAATGTATTTTTACCTGGCACCGTGCCAGCCCAGAGCTTCCTTCTCCCTGGCCCCACAGAGACACCTTCATCTGCTCCAGACTGAGGAGCCAAACAGCTGCAATGGCTCATTCTCCAGTTTTATTCCATTCTGGCAAGGACCCTATGCTGAGAACCCTGCCTGTCCTGCTGCTCGAAGGGGGCAAGAGGAGAGAGGCTCATGGGGAGAAGGGAGCAGGCAGCAAACCTGGCTGTGCTTGCTGGACACCTCATACCTGTTATCTTTGGCACCTGCAGGGCAGAAACTTGTCAGTGCTGGGTCCCCAGTGAAGCCCAGAGACAAGGGCAGAGGTTTCTGTGTCGTGAAAATCCCACAGGAGGAGAAGCAAACACCCTCCAGACAGCCTGGCTTGTGACCCAGACACACAGATGTTCCCAGCTGTGGACAGCCTCACCTGGGAAGCATCCCAAAGCAGTTCCAGGTGTATCACACCCGATGCACCTGCTGCCTGCAGGCCCAGAGGAGCAAAGCCTGCAGCCAGGCACCAGGGCTGACCACATCCACCTTGGGCAAGCGGGAATTTTCAGCAGGTGACAATCCCGAGGCCAGGTGGGGACCACAGGGAGCCAAGGAAGGATGCCCTGAGGGGATGGTGCATCAGGAGAGCTCCCCGTGGGTGAGAGCTTGGGCTGACAGACCCTGAGCATCCCAACAGACCAGGAGGGTGATGGTGATGAGGCTGGAGATAGAAACACAGAACCATTTAGGTTGGAAAAGCCCTCTAAGGTCATCAAGTCCAACCATTCCCCCAGCACTGCCAAGGCCAGCACTGACCCATGTCCCCAAATGTCACATCCACACAGCTTTTAAAGCCTTCCAGGGGGACTCCACCACTGCCCTGGGCAGCTGTGCCAGGGCTGGACAGCCCTTTCAGTGAAGAAATTGTTCCTGATATCCAATCTAAACCTCCCCAGCCCAGCCTGAGGCTGTTCCCTCTCCTCCTGTCCCTGCTCCCTGGGATAAGATCCCAAATCCCCCCGGCTGTCCCCTCCTGGCAGGGAGTTGTGCAGAGCCACAAGGTCCCCCCTGAGCCTCCTTTTCTCCAGGCTGAGCCCCTTTCCAGCTCCCTCAGCCCCTCCTGGGGCTCCAGCCCCTTCCCAGCTCCGTTCCCTGCCCTGGACATGCTCCAGCCCCTCGGTGCCTTTCTTATTGTGAGGGACCCATCAGAGTGGGGCCAGGAGCATCCCAAAATTTCCCACCAGTCCAGGACAAACAAAACTGCACCATACTCCTCTCTGCAGCACATAAGATCCTACCAGGAACCTGTACAGCTGCCAAGTAGAAGGAAAAATACTTTTTTTTTTTTTTTTTTTTTTTTCCTGTTCCACATGTGACCTCTAGGCCCCAAGGATTTTTACTAATTACCAAATTTAATTTATTTTGCTGTCTTCTCATTGCTAAGGCTTTGCATTGCTGGGCCTGTATTGTTTCTGTTGCAGCCTGCTGGTGTCCACAGAAATTTCAAATTAAATATCAGGCACACATTAAGGTCAGGCAGCTCAATTCCATTAGCAGGCAGCCAGGCTCAGCCTCCCTGTAATGAATGCTGCTCTCGCCTCCTAATGATAGCAGCAGAGGAACTGGGCAGTGCCAGCCTGTGGTGATTGGCACCCCACTGACACTGGGGACCACTAAATTGATTTTAAAATTCCATTCATCTCCTGCAAATCGTGGCTTAAGTCTTCCTGACCTGTGACAAATCTTCATGAGCTGCAATTTGAAAGATAGAGCCAAGAGGAAAGGGAGAGAAAAAATGCACAAAAAAAAACCTACAAAAAAATTCCCAAGAGTAAGAAATAGATTTCAGCTGGGGTGCTCTGCCTCAGTTTCAAACCCTCTCTGCCAGGTATGTATTCTGCACTCACTTTGTGAGCAAGGTTAGAGGTTTTTTTAACCCACTGCTCACCACAAAGAGGACTCAGAGGATCCAAGGATGCCACAAGAGCCTCCCTGTTGCTGGACTCATGGCACTGGAGGAGTCATTAGCAGCAGAGCTGTCCTCCCCATCACCATCCCAATACCTCCCTGACCCACTGCAGCACCAGTGGCCAAAAACACGTGCAGCTCCCTGCTTGTACAGCTAAATGGGATGGCTGCTGCCACCCTTGGGAAAAGGAGACCCACAGAATCATCAGAATATGTTTTTCCCTACACCCTTTAGCACAAGGAACTCCAACCCAAGGGTGCAGCCAGCTCATGTCCATACCAGACTGGTCCAGGCTGCAGCTCCCTCTAGATCCACATCTCAGAGGATGCTGAGGCCCTGGCACAGGGTGCCCAGAGCAGCTGTGGCTGCCCCTGGATCCCTGGAGTGTCCAAGCCAGGCTGGACAATGAGGCTGGAGCAGCCTGGGAGTGTGGAAGGTGTGTGAACAACCATTGTGTCAGAAATACTGTGAAAATGTTCTTGGGGTGGAGAAAAGCACACGGGGCAGTGGTGAAACAGGACTTTAAGGCACTGCCACAGCACGAGGAGTCTGGGTTTCAGGCTGTGAGTTGTCACATCGTTATTGCTGAGGCACTTGGGAGGTTTGTAATAGCTCCTTTACCCTGCAGAATTCGCGCTTCCTAAAGGAAAACATTTCATTCCACTCAAATACAAATAACAGCTAAATACAGGCCGATCAGTTTAACAGCGTAGTTATGCCTATTAAAGCAGCTGTAAAACCAACATCAAGGCATTTCACATCATTTCCCTCTCAGAGACTCCAGATCTGATACACTTGGACAAATCCCCTGCTATGAAGAGGTGGCCACAAATCTCCACAGCCCTGCATCAGGTGGAGTTGAAAAGGAGTTGCTGTTGGATTCAAAAATTTTGTCAAGCTCTATCAGGAAGAGAAAACCTATTGATCAGCACAGCCAGATAAGGAAGTAGTTCAGGTAGTGCCAGGAGATGTGTTTTCCCCCAGCTCAGTATTTTAAAGCAGATTTCATCAGAGGAGAGGGGGTGTGAGTCACTCGTCCCACTGCTGTAGTGAGTGACCTTGGGAAAGTGCCTCCCCTTGGATTTTAACCAAATCATGTTAAAGCTATTATTAAAAAAAATAATATTTATTCACTGTCTATGACATTAAGAAAGAATTAAGGTTTTCATTTTTCATGCAGAAGCCTCAGCTTTGTCAGCTTTCTGTTTCATTTCCAGATCTGTTTCCTGAAGGAAGCAGAGACATCTGATCAAGTTTTTATGGCTAAATACAATCCTTCAGACATCTCCTGTATACACATTTCCTCCTTTCAGGACCACAGAAAGGAGGGTATGAAACAGAAATCTGCTTTTCTCCACCCACATTTACCCATTAATTGTATGTACAGAGGAGCAGAATCACCTGCATTTTTCCCATTCCCTGAATTTTACACCCAGTGGCCTGATGCATTGCACAGGTGGAGAAATGAAGGTGGGAGATCCAAACTCTTGTTCAGCCTTAGGAAAAAACAGAGATTCTGATGGGGACGTGCAGGGTCATAGAATCCCAAAAGGGTTTGGTTTGGAAAGGACATTTAAAGCTCACCCAGCTTCATCCCTGCCATGGCAGGGACACTTTCCACCATCCCAGGATGTTCCAAGCCCTGTCCAGCCTTGGACAATCCAGGGATCCAGGGGCAGCCACAGCTGCTCTAGAAAACCTGTGCCAGGGCCTCACCTCCCCCCTCAGCATAAAAAAATTTCTTCCTGAGAATGTTTTTCCTACTCAACACCTTATGGGACATTTGGGACAGATCAAAAACCGTAGTGAAAATAATCCTAGATTTTCCACTTACACTGTCAGTTTACAATATAACTGGACCTTTAGAGAGAGCAGGAAAAGACTACAAGTTTTTTTTTCCCCCAGTGCTAACTGCTGAACCCAGGAGAAGACTTCTGCCTGGTGGAAATAACAGAGCACAAATAACACTAACCCATGTAATATCCACTGGATGGGGGTTCTGGCAGATATCAAGTAGAGGAGAGAGAAGCAGCAATTACAAAGCAGTATTTCAGATTAAACCCAGCTCTGAGGGGAAAAAAGTAACATCTGTTCAAGACACAAAGCCTGTTGACACCTCAGAACTCCTAGTTATATACAAAAAAGAATTAAATTTGGGATCTGAACTTGTCAGTGATGTTAATTAAAGGCTGGCGCCTCCAGAACATCAGATGAGCCACACACTGAATTTCTAAAATCCTTCTGGTGCTTCTGAGAGCGATGGACTACAAAGCATCCAACCCTGCTCCTCATTCAGAAGAAGCATTTTGACCAAGCAAATCAATCTGAGCCTCAGTTAGGAGATCTGGGCTGGTTCAGAAATTTGTCCAACATTTGGCAGCTCTGCAAACACCAAGCCCTGGAATGGTGTCTGCAGACTGTCCCCAAGCCCTGAATACCCTCACACAAGAAGATGGTGGGCAAAATCCTGGTTCCTGACTTTTTTGTACATTCAGGATGGGAGCAAATGGTCTCAGACTGTGCCAGTGAAGTTTAAATTGGATGTTAAGAAAATACTTCTTCACTGAAAGAAGAAGTTTTCAGGTCAGACCATAGAATGGGCTGCCCAGGGCAGTGGTGGAGTGCCCATCCCTGGAGGGCTTTAAAAGCTGTGGATGTGACACTTGGGGACAGGGGTCAGTGGTGGCCTGGGCAGTGCTGGGGGCATGGGTGGACTCCATGATCCTGGAGGATTTTTCCCAACTTTAGGGATTCCACAATTCTATGATTCTGCAATGGCATCACCCCTAATTTTCACAGCAACAACAAAAGCTGTGTGGATGGCAGGCTTCCTCTGGGACCCCTGAGCTCAGACATGCTCCTGAACGCCCCATTTTCTCAAAGACAAGGGGTGGCTCATTCAGAGAGGTGCCCAGCCCTGCAGAGCAGCTCAGCAGGCTGGACAAAGGTCTCCTTTCCTCTCAGTGTTGCAGGAACCAGCCAAAAACCTCCTCCAGCCCCAGCCTGGAGGTGGAGACCCACAGTTCTGAGCATCACCAAGCTGCCTCATCAGGCAGCACCAGAGCAGGGTGGGATTTCTCTCTGTGTTGCTGCTTCCCCTTGACTTTCTGGTCTGTCACCTGCTGCCCTAAGAACTTCCTGAGCTGCTTTCTGTGCGTTACCCTCCCTACTCCACTGTCACCCAGCACTGCCACAACAGAGTTCAGCTAAAATCTCTCCCACAGATGAAAACTTGCCAGGAATGTTAAGCTCTGTTCTTTGCAGAGATACCTTTCTCCCCCAGGGGAGGTGGTATGCACTGACAGACAGAAAAATAAACTCCTACAGCTGATGGGCTGCACCCCAGCCAACCCCAAACTCAGAGGTGGGGAGCAGATCACTCACCACGGGTATTGATAGCAGCAAATCACTTTCCATTGGCTTTTTGGTGCCTGAACCTTGGCAAACACTTCACATTTCCACCATGCTGTTGTGCTCTGGGCTTTCACCCCTTTTCTTTCTTTCTTTCTTTCTCTTTCTTTCTTTCTTTCTTTCTTTCTTTCTTTCTTTCTTTCTTTCTTTCTTTCTTTCTTTCTTTCTTTCTTTCTTTCTTTCTTTCTTTCTTTCTTTCTTTCTTTCTTTTCTTTTTCTTTCCTTTTCTTTCTTTCTTTCTTTCTCTTTCTTTCTTTCTTTTCTTTTTCTTTCCTTTTCTTTCTTTCTTTCTTTCTCTTTCTTTCTTTCTTTTCTTTTTCTTTCCTTTTCTTTCTTTCTTTCTTTCTTTCTTTCTTTCTTTCTTTCTTTCTTTCTTTCTTTCTTTCCTTTCTTTCTTTCTTTCTTTCTCTCTTTATTTATTTATTGTTTTATTGTTTTATTTATTTATTTCTTCTTTCTCTCCTTCCTTCCTTCCTTCCTTCCTTCCTTCCTTCCTTCCTTCCTTCCTTCCTTCCTTCCTTCCTTCCTTCCTTCCTTCCTTCCTTCCTTCCTTCCTTCCTTTTCTTTCTCTTAATCTCAAAGCCTAATTATATTTGCTGACTTTCTCAAAGCTCCAGCCCCCTGGCTTGATGCAAAGTGTGCACGTCATGGCATCACTAGAAAAGGGTTTGTTCTTTTTTTTGGGAGGGGAAAACCCCCAAGTGCAAGCAGGATCTGGGGCTATTCCTGGGCTGGAGAGGAGCCCTTTGGCTCAGGGGCAGGGTGCCCACTCTGCACACCCACCTGCTCCATTAAACTTACCTGCACTCAAAGAGGACTCCCCAGGGGTATCTCAGCGGTGGCAGCTCCAAGCAGGGGTTGTTTCTGGGTGTCCTGCATCTCTCCTCCCCTGCACCACCCTGCTGCCAGGCCCTGGCACCTCTCTGATGCCCTTTGGCCCTCCTGCTGGCCTGCAGGTCACCTCCCCTGCAGGGGATGCTGCCAGCCAGAGCGCGTCCATCCCTGTTTCCCATTTGAATTGCAGGGCATTGGGAAGGGGCCCTTGCTGCTGCCCCACTGCCACCATGGGGCCAGAACGCTGTGGCCAGCTGTGCCATCACAGCTAGAGGATGTTCTCTAGGGGCAGAGGAGAGGCACCAGTGCTCCCTGCTCCGTGGAAGAGCAGCAGCCCTTTAGCACCGGTACTTTCTGCACAGCATCCATCAAAACCACCGCCCCCACTAAAAGCAGTGTTTGCTACAAGAGGAACTGGAAGAGGGATGTGTACCGAGAGCCCACTTGGCACCACACCACGATGTTCCTTTCTCCTGGCCAAATAATGACTGCAACTGTTCTTTAAAGCTAGTTATGAGAGAGATCTGCCCATCTCCGTGTTCCCAACACCGCTTATTACACCATCCATCACAGACATCCCCCAGGGCAGCAGCCAGAGGACAGGGCTTGTTCTTCAGCCTCCTCACCCCTTCAGCCCATTTGGAGCTCTCAGGGAGCTCTGGACACATGCAGAGCAGTGCCTTACCCTCCCCTACAGCAGCACACACCAGGCACTGTGCTAATGCACCTCATTTCAGCAGGTTTGGGTCCCAGAGCCAGCACCAGCCACAAGGGAGATGTTGGTGATTGGAGGAGGAATGTGAGGAAGGAGCAACTCAAAAAAAAAAAACACCCTTGCATCCACAAGGAAAAGCACGGCAGGTATTGCAGCACATGGTGGGAAATGAGAGAGGTGAAGGTGGAGAAGGCAGGTGAAGGTAATACCAAGAGTGGTGCTGGCCAGGAGGAGGTTAGGCTGGGTATCAGCGGGTGCCCAGGCTCCCCAGGGAATGGGCACAGCCCCGAGGCTGCCAGAGCTCCAGCAGAGCTTGGACGCTGCTCCAGGGATGCACAGGGGGGATTGTTGGGGTGAATGTGCAGGGACAGGGTGGATTTGATGATCCCATTGAAGTTAGGGTCCCTTCCAGCCCAGATGACTCCGTGATTGTCAGACTGCTCACCCAGCACACAGCCAGGCTCGGAAGGCATTTGCTGAAAAGCAGCAGCAGTTGAGTCTCTGCAGAGAGACAGAGGCTGAGTCTGACAGTGCTGAGGTCAGCCCTTGGGAAAAAGACTTCCCTCAGGGCTTAGTTTCTAATAGGAAAAGTTCAAGTAAGAGATGCTGAGCTTTGGATGAGAAATCCCAGGACAAGGGTCCTACAAGATCTGCATGATGCTTGAGTGTGCTGGTTTGGGCTGGGGCAGAGTTAATTTCCTTCACAGTAGCTGGTACAGGGCTGTGTTTTGGGTTTGTGCTGAGCACAGGGTTGATAACAGAGATGTTTTTCTTATTGCTGAGCAGGGCTTGCACAGAGCCAAGGCCTTTGCTGGTTTTTTTGTGGCCACCATGGCCAAGACAATACAAAGTGAGGGGAAGAAGGAGGAAGGGAGGGATGTTTGGGGTGATGGTGTTTGTCTTCCCAAGCCACTGTTCTGTGGGAGATGGCTGAACACCTGCCTGACCTTGGGAAGTAGTGAATTAATTCCTTGGTTTTGCTTTGCTCATGTGCACATTTTTTCCTGTCCCTATTAAACCGCCTTTATCTCAATCCACTCAAAAGTTTTCCAGCTTTTACCCTTCTGATTCTCCCTGATCCCACTGGTGGGGGATTGAGTGAGGGGCTGTGAGGGGCTGGATGGGGTTAAACCACAACGAGCCACTGCAACTACCCCAAAATCTGCTGTCAGCTCCCCAGACATTGAGGTTTGGCCCTGGATTTTGTTGAAGGGGTGAAAAATCACTTGTTGCAGGAAGAACAGAGAGAACATCAAGCACCACCATGCTTCCATCCAGCATCCCAAGCCCTCTCAGGAGGAACTGCTTTCTGTCCAAGGGAACATGCCTTCCTTCCCCCTGACACACACCCTATTTTTCTAACCCTGTAGCTACCTCCTGGCAATATTTTCCTTTTCCAGGACACCCCTGTATGATGCAGAAGGAACACCTGGATAGCACCACAGCCATCTGGATCTGGCAGTACAGGACTCTCCCTGCAGATGATCCAGGGCAAGACGATACATCCTGACCTCCAAGGTGCCTCTGCAGTCTCCAGTGTCAAAACACTCAGGATTTCCACTGGCAATGCTGAAATCACACGTGCCAGACAGCTTTTCCTGCCCAGAGCAAACAAGGTATGGAGAAGGTGCTGTTTGCATCTGCAGGTTGGAGGAGGATTACAGAATGTTATGAGCTGGAAGGGAACTCACAGGGATCATACAGTCCCTGCCCCTGCACATTCACCCCAACAATCCCCCCTGTGCATCCCTGGAGCAGTGTCCAAACTCTCCTGGAGCTCTGGCAGCCTCGGGGCCGTGCCCATTCCCTGGGGAGCCTGGGCAGTGCCCAGCACCCTCTGGGGGAAAAACCTTTCCCTGATATCCAGCCTGACTCTGCCCTGCCATTCCCTGGGTCCTGTCACTGTCACCAGAGAGGAGATGAAATATCAGAGCCTGCCCCTCTGCTTCCCCTCACCAGGATATTGAAGATCACAGTGAGGTCTCTCCTCCTCTCCATCTGAACAGACCAAGTGCCCTCAGCTGCTCCTCACACAGCTTCCCCTCAAGGCCCATCTCCATCCCTGTGCCTTCCTTTGGATGCTCTCTAATAGTTTAATGTCTCTTTTTATACTGTGGCACTCAAAGGTGCCCTCAGCACTCGAGGTTTGGCTGCCCCAGCCCAGAGCAGAGCAGCAGAGGTGGGTGAGACCAGTGAGGAGCAGAGCAGTCCTGGCACATCCTGGCCAAGATTTCCACTCTCACTGTCATTTTGGAAATGACCTCTGTCCCCTCCTGATCGTGGAAGCACATCCTTGATCCAATGGAGGTGAGGAGCAGGGAGGGGCAGGGGCTGACCTGACCTTCCTCTTTTGGTAAAGGGCCAGCTTTACCAAAATTTGGGTCACATTTTGTGACCTCCCACATCTCTCCAAGACTCACCTCAGGCATTGAAGCATTTTCTGTTGATTAAATAAATTTGATGGTTTTACAGTACAAGAACACAAAGGCAGTCCATTCCTGACCATTGCATGCTTCCCAAAACACCCAACCCACCTCTAAGATACTGAAAAAATTCTGTCAAAGTGAAACATTCGTATTTCTGTAAAACTCAACTTAAAAATAATGATGAATTGGTTTTATTCCCCCAATCCAGTTGATGCTGCTTCATTTTTTGTCATAAGATAGCATTTCATTTCTGGGGTTGTGGCCTATTTAATCTCCCTTCAAATGAACCATTTAAAAGCCTCTCCCCACCCTCTCATTTTGCTGAAAAACTCAAGGACAATATAGAACCAGGAAAATAAATTTTCAGCCAGTGAACTGGAAAATAATCATCATCATCAAAACCAGATATTCTTGTTTTCCAGTCCCTGGCAACTCAGTTCAATAGAACTGCCACCAGCTGAGCTGCTGGCCCACCACCCCATCCCTGCCCTGATGCTATGGGGACAGGGCATTCCTTGCCTTGGGGCCCAATATCCATGCCATACCCTAATTCCCAGCTCACAGTTTGAAGGAAAAGCCTCAGAGGCAAGAGTCTGGCCGCCACTGGTCAATATACTGCAGGAGGGAGTCAGGCATTAAGGACAGAGATTGGTTTTGCTGCTGCTTTGATGAACTCAGGAAGGTACAGAATCAGCAAATCATTTAGACTGAAAAGACCTCTAAGATCAAGTCCAAACTCTCTCCAGCACTGTCCAGGCCACCACTGACCCACGTCCCAAAGTGCCACATCCACATCTTATATACATCTCCAAGGAGCAAAACTTTACCACCCCACTGGGCAGCTTGTTCCTAAGCTTAATGACCCTTTCCAGGAAGAAAATTTTCCTCAATATCCACCCTGAGCCTCCCCAGCCCATCCTGAGGCTGTTCCCACTCCTCCTGTCCCTGTCCCCTGGAGCAGAGCCCAACTCCCCCCGGCTGTCCCCTCCTGGCAGGGAGTTGTGCAGAGCCACAAGGTGCCCCCTGAGCCTCCTTTTCTCCAGGCTGAGCCCCTTTCCAGCTCCCTCAGCCCCTCCTGGGGCTCCAGCCCCTTCCCAGCTCCGTTCCCTGCCCTGGACACGCTCCAGCCCCTCGGTGTCTCTCTTGTCCTGAGGGTTCCAGAGCTGTCCCCAGCACTGGAGGTGTCCCAGCAGTGCCAGCACTGCCCTGGGGCTGTGTCACACCCTGCGTGGCTCACTGAGACCATCTGCCACAAGTATTGAATCCCTACTTCCCAGGCAGTAGCCAGACATCACCTGGGGATGGGAAATAGAGTGTAACTCTTCCTTTGCAGCCTTTGCTTTTGCTTCATTTAATTGACTTTATCTCAACAACTTCTTTTCCATTTAATTTTCTCCCTGTGCCCTCCTGGGGAGGGGAGTGATGGAGCAGCTGGGTGGGCACCTGGTGTCCAGTCAGGGTCATCCCATTGCAGTTTCCAAGGGAGTTCCCCACTCTGGAGGGAGGGGCGAGCAAAACCAGCTCCCCAAGGGTTTTTGATGCACAATGGGTAACGTTTTCTCCATCCAGGCTGGTGGAGAGCTGCCTGTAGCCCTTAGGTCTCAAAGCAGGCTCTGCAGAGAGGAGCAGGAGAGAGTTTGGGGCTGCCAATGGGCTTTGCAGGAGGCCAGCAGGTAAGGGGGCCTTTTTACAGGGCTGCACGCAAGGAAACATTCATTACAGAAAAGAATCAACTCTGTAACAACCTCAAGGCCAGTAATGTCATGCTATCTCTGCGCAGGAAGCCTCCTCACTCCTTATCTCAGCCCCAGGAGATTTGTGGGATATCACAAATAACAGCTGGTCAAGATAAGGTCTCTCCCAACACGCTGCTTGCTCCCAGCATCTGCAAAGCCTCATCCTGACGGACCTGAGCGGACCAGTGCCTGGAGCTGCTGCATCTCATCTGCTTTCAGTCCAACCCTGCTCTTTTCTAGACATTTCAAGCAAATATTGTGACGCTTCTTGCCCGCATTTTCATGCCTGAGACACCCATCTCCAAACCCTCCCAAACACCCTCACCGGCCATCAGGGGAGCTCAGCCACCAAAGGCGCTCAGTTTGGGCAAAGCAAAACTTAATCCCCTGCCTGTCCCTTCCAGCCCCTAGCACAGAGAGAATCTCTTAATTCCAATTAGGAAAACCCCACCAAGGAGGAGGGGAGCTGTCAGGATCCCCCCCGTGCTAACACGGAACCAGCAAACAAGATGTTTCTAGCCCAGTGATTCATAATGCTGCAGAGTTTGCAGGAAACGTAGCACTGTTCATGGTTAAGAAATTCTCTTGTTTTCTGCTAAATATATAAAATAATCACTCATCCCCTGAGCAGCAGATGCAAATTACACCTAGTATTAGCCTCGTATGCCAACTGCTATAATTCTGGTGCAGCATGAAGCTGTTTCCCAAGGCTTTAGAAGTCCCTTAATCTGCCTTTTGACGTCAAATGACAAATTTCTTGCCTGGGATCATTAACGGGATGACTAATGAAAGCTGATAAGTGAATTTATAAATGAAATTAAAGATATTAATATTAAAGGCCAGGCTACAAGAGAGAGAAATGTGGATTTAGCAAACCACAACAAGAAGCGTGGTAATCTGCATGAGATTTACAGCTCCTTTCCTGACAGGCAAATGAGTGGTATTTTCCGCCTGGAGGTTGTGGAAGCTGCCAGGCTTGATGGACACTTCTCCTGAAGCATCACCACCCCCATTACCTTCAGAGGCAGACTGAGATTTAAAAAGCTCCTGCTCAAGTTTAACTGCAAATGCCAAGCCAGGGATTAGCACACCCCAATAGTCTTCGCAAAGATAACTGCACCACCAAACCCTCCTGCAAACAAAATACCTTCACTCTGCAGCCAGCTCACTGCCAACTTCTTTTTTCCCCTCTCTTTTAAGATAAAAACACACCTCAGACTAGATTCTCATCTTATTCACCCCAGTATAAACACCAAGCAACCCCTTTAAAAGCTGAGGACTTCTTTTTGGGGGGGTTTATGCACGCACAAACAAGTTCAGACCTTGCCAGCTGTGTATCCAGCCCCACGTCCAGGCAGCTTCACCATGAACCCACAGCTCCTTTCAGACTCCAGCTGCTCCTCACTGAGGTTTGGGGCTCTCAGGGCAGACTACTCAAGGATCAGCTCCCACCAGCTGATGATGGCCAGCCCTGAATGGACCAGACAAACATCCTGCACTGCCCCAAGGCACACAGGCAAACACAGGCACCTCCTATGATATTATTTTAAAAAATAAAAAAAGAGAGAAGAAAGCTGCCTTTTGTCTGTAGATGCCCAGTTTTCAGCACAGACAGATAGAAACTGGCTAGCTAGTTGGGCAAGTGGTCATGAGTGGTGCCTCCTCATGCAGCCACAGCCTCCAAAAAACCCAAGATCCCATGGGAAATATCAGTGCCTTGATCTAGCAGTGTGACTGAAGGAAGAGTCAGATGCTGCCAGGAGAATGAGGAATCCCAGAGACACACAGGAAGCACAGCTGGGGAGGGCACATTTGCTACAGGATGATTCCCAGTCCCTTCTGTCACTGGAGGAACCCAGGGTGGGGAGCAGCTGCAGCAAGACAGATGCCCCAGGGATGGTTTTTCTGAATGCCTTTTAGAGACCCCTCCCAGCCTGGAAAAAAAAAGGACAAGAGAATGTTTCCACAGCCGTTCTTAGCTCCAGAACATATGGTTTGGTAGGCTGTCCGGTTCCATCAGTCTTGCTCAAAGAAGTCCCAGAAGGTGCCCATGCCTGGTGTTCTCCTTTTTTAGGGACACACCTGCTATTTGGACCATTTGGGAAAGGGCATGGAGGTGACAGCTCCACAGCACCACTGGAGCCTTCCAGAGGGAGGGAAACAGAGGAAAAGCAGCACCAGCCAATGGCTCTGAGTGCTCTGAGGGTCACCCACACCTCGGGGTGTCACCTCCACACAGGGCAGCCACTGGGAGCAGCTGGGACCACAGGGGTGTGGTGAGAGAGACAGAGGCACCTGGATCCTTCCCCCCAAATCCTCACCCAAACATTTCCCTACAGGCATGCCCTCACTTCACTCCCAGCCCACAGGGCTGCCCCTCACTCTTTCTTTCTCCCCACATCCTGCACCTTGCTGCTTCCAGCACTTCTTTGCTGCTGACCCCACTGGGTGTAGTCCCTCAAGCCAATGAAGAGATGATGTTTATTACAGAGCCACAAGCCACACATACACAGGATTTTCCTGCAGGCACATTTTGCAGCCTTTAAAGGGAGAGAGAGAAAACAACAGAGGTTAAGGACACTTACCAAGAGGGATCCACGACAGCATGGGCCAACCAGCCCAATCCAGCTGGGGCTGGGAAATGCAAAGGACCATCAGGCAGGAAAATGTGTGACAAAAAGTCCTGGGAGACTGCAAAACTGAGCAGAGGAGGAGCAGAAAGGGTTAAGAAAAGGTGGAGAGGAGGCATGGAGCAGACAAGGGTTTGCTTTCCCTCCATCCTGGCTGCTGCTGAGCTCTCCAGCACAGGAGCCCAGCCCTTGCCACCACCAGGACTGGTTGCAAGAGGCTAAAGTAGAGTGATTATTTTGTTTTCTTTCTTTTTTCTTTTTTTTTAAGGAGAATTTAACCTTTCTCAAAAGACACAGTTTTGTCACTAAGAAGGTTTAGGAGTAAGACAAGACCACACAAGGATTTAACTTGTGGATCTCCCAGGAATTCCCAGAACTGCTTGGGAAGCCACTTTTGCCAACCCCAACTGCAGACCAACCCACTCCATCTACCCAAGCTGAACCAAAAGAGGGAGAAAATCACCATTTTCCTCACTGGGTGCTGTGCCCTCTCCCTGCCTCCCTGCAGGTCCCTGCCCTGGCCCCTCTGCAGCCCCACATCCCCCTTCTGCTCCCCAACCCCCACATCAGCCAGAACAGAGTGCAGACTTAGGAGTTTTGAGGACAGAGTTTGCCATAAGCAGCAGTTTGAAGCTCTACATTATGTACAAGCCCTTAAGAGCAAAGCTTTGTGCTACCACCCAGCTCCAGGAGCTGCAGGGTTATGCAGGAACACCCAAATACCAGGAGATGCCTGAGAGTCACAGAATTTGGCAATGCCATCACACCTCTTCCAATTGCCAAACCAACTCTCTTCCTGGGGGTTACAGATATTGAAGACAATTTAATGCAGGAGAAGACCTTTTGCAAAAATCTTTCCTTGGATTTCTCACTCATTCATTTAAATCCTCCCAAAAACGAGGACTCCCAGGTTAAGGGAGGGAAAGGTTTTTCTCTGCTGACCTGCTGCAGTGCCTTTTTTAACACCTCTGGAGTTAACAGTTTAGACATGAGGCGGCCCCAGTGCATGGTTTGGGGCTAAACCAGCACGTAAGGGGGTGGGAGGGGATGCCCACGCCCTTGCTACCCCCAAAAGAGCTGCATTCCCCTGTCCTTCCACCTCTGCACCTCCAGGGGTTGTCACCATCGTCCCTCTGGTCAGTGGAGATGCAGGAGCCAGTCTTGGATGTCCCACGTGCTCCCTGAGGTACCTGGGCAGGGCTTTCTCCCACAGCTTTTGGGGCAGTGCCTGCCCCCAGCCGTGCTCCATCCTCCCAGGAGCTGCCCAGGTCACGAGCACAAATGAAACTCAAGAGTTACTCTAGGAAATTCCTTCCAGAAGGGTCACGGAGGAGGACTCGGGGCCACTCTGCCCAGGGCTGTGTCCCCACAGTGTCCTCAGCACTCAGTCCCCCTCCCCCAGAGCAGCTCTGGGGTTTTGTGGCAGACACACCCCCCCGACCACCCCCGAGCTTCACAGCTTCTGCTGCTGCCTCCCTCGCGCACCAACTCACCGGTTCTTAAATAACACACTTCCACGGGGCCAGATCCGCGCTCAGCAAGGTAAATCCAGATCAGCTTGCTTTAGGCTTTGCTGGTAATTCCCAGCATGAGCAAAACGTGACCACTGCTTGTTTCTCTTAAAAAGGATGGAAGCTGTGCCCACCAGCCCAAGCCCATCAGCCCAGCTCCCTTTGGCCATCATTACACGCACGCGGATGGGTGAGAGACCTTTACACAACCCTTACATAAATGAACCTCAGAGCCCGTTTTGTCCGTGTTTGGGATTATCCTTCTCCTTGTTACTGGAAGGAGCTATTTAAGGGAGCCCAGGGATGCAGGTTGGTGCTGGGGAGATGTTCTAGGCTTTACAGAAATCACTGCATGTGCCTCCACACCCACAGCAGCACCACCAGCGCGTGACCCACCTTGGATCTCCTCAGCCCGCGATGCTAAAACCAAAACTCAAACCAAAAAAAAAAACAACAAAAAAAAAACCAAAAAACAAACCCAAAACACAAACAAAAAAAAAAATCATTTTCTTTGTACCAGGTGGCTTTTTCAGGACTCAAACGTGTCTTTTCAAGAGTGTCAAAGGAATTAAGTCATTAAAATGTGGATGAGTTTGATGGATTATGAGCTATGAAAGCCTGGTGGTTACTGACTAATAAGGCTGGGAGGTGGAGGAGGGGGGGATGTTTCCTCTTGTAAGGATGTGTCTCTAACAAGACAGGTCAAAAATATGATGCGGATGATGAATTGCTTTAAAAGTTGCCATTAACCCAGCAGTTTTCTGCGCTATTAGATTACCAAGGCATCCTCGGAGTGGATGGAGCACGCAGCCCTGCTCTGTAACAGGGCTAATTTGCAGAGTGAGACCTGGGGGGGGTTGTTACGTTCGCTGCAGTGAATCCCCACTCCCAACAAAGGGGCAGCTGCCGGCAGGTGTCCGTGGAGGGGATGGGTTTATCCATGTCGGGGTTCCGGGTGAGGGAGAGGAGAAGGGGGATTTTTAATTTTTTTTTTTTTTTCCCCCCACGCCATAACCCGAATCTCATTGTCTCACGTGGCGTGGGGTTGGTGGGGGGAAAGGAGGTGGGGGTTCGAATTTAAAAAGAAAAGGAAACAAAACAAAACAAAACAAACAAAAGAAAAATAAAAATAAAAACGGGGGAGTGGGGGGAAGGAGAGGGCGGGAAAGGGGGGGGGAAGAAAATAATAAAAAAAAAAAAAAAATCACATTGGAAAATGATCAGCCCCAACAGGCATGCATGTCTCCCTTCATGCAAGCGAGAAGCACAGCCTCCCTCCTCGGGATGTGTATGGGGACGTGTCAGGCACGGAGGAGCTCAGCGCTGGCCCGGGGCGAGGATGGAGCGAGAACAAAGGGCCACGGCATACACTACATCCAGGGGGGAGCAGGGGGGCACCCCACTGGTGCTCATACAGAGGGGGACAGGATGGCCAAACAGTCACCGAGGTACACGGAAAAGGAAATATGGAGAAGGAAATCATAAATAAATGTTTATAGAGAAAACCAACCGAACTCAGGATAGAGCTAGGAGAGAGGTGGAGAGGCACAGCCTTGCGAAATGATGCGTCTCTGGGAGGGATGCTGGGGTAAAGGCAGGGCGGGCTGCAGGAGCCACTGGCTTTTGTTTTGTTTGCCAGCGGCTCCTCGTGAAATTTTAGCGGGTGGGAACCACCGACCTGCTGAATTTGTCTTCCTCTCATTAAAGACCAATCACCAATCCTGCGTCTCTCCCCCCCGCTTCTGTGGAAGTGTAATTAAAGACAAGATGCTCCCCCCCGCCTCCCTCCCAGCCCCATCTCCTGGCTTTGGGAGCCCTGGCTTCCCTCGGTTCCTCGTGGCATCCAAGCCAAAACGGGGAGGATTTACAGGACCGTTTTGCAGACCTGGGAGAGAGGAGGTCCGCTGCAGGCACAAGGAGAGGTGGCCGCTATTATTATCATCGCTTTGCAGCCGCAGCAAAACTGCTTGCTGACCGCAATTCATCCATTCCTCCATGCTTCCAATATTTTAAGGACTTTCTCCCAACCCCATAGTTTGCCTTTTTTTTTTTTTTTTTTTTTTTTGACCAAATCGAGTTTTTATTCAGAAGATGGTGGGCCTGGAGGCTTCGAGCAGGAAAAAAAAATAAATGTAGTTACAACATTAGCAGCTGGGACGTTTTTACGAGCCCTGCCTTGCAGGGGTCTAGTGGAGATATTTATAGCGTGCCAGTCGCCGCGGGACCGGGACCGAGGCACGGCAACTTCTCGCCTGGCAGATGGTGGGCAGGGCACTCGCAGAGATGTATATGTTTAAAATATACAGCTTAAAGATTAGGAGATTTTTTTTAATTTTTTTTTTTTTTTTAAATACAGGTTGGTTCACCTCTCGTTAATCAGGAGTTTCGAAAAATAAACAATTCCCCCCCCATCCATACAGAGGGATCAGTCTGGTAAGGAACGTGTAATGTTGTAACTAGAATGAATAAGCAGCAGACCCTTCATCAATTTTTTTTTTTTTTTTTGGATTAAGAATGAGGGATTGGATTTGTACACTTTTTTTTTGGCTGTTCTGCGGTAAAACCAGAATTCTGCATCGGCTCAACAGCAATATGGACTGTGCGCTGGGAAGTATGTACACACAGACTAATGCTGAGGGTAGATATGGGATAGGAAGTGGGGGGAAAAATGTATTTAAGAGCCCCCATATCTGTTCTACGAGGGAGAAAAAATCCACTCACTCAAACCTCACGATGAGGGGAAAGCAAGGAAAAAATCTAAACAGCAGGATAAGACAATAAATGGGAAAACAGCAATAGAAAAAGCACACTAGGTTAATATAGGAAAACTAGTTTCTTTATTGAGAGATCGTATATTAGTATTAGTGGATTCGTGTGTAACAATGTCATCATGCACACAATACAAAAAGGCAAGGCCCACCATGCTATGGAAGGGCAACAGAACAAAAGCAGCGTACACTGAGCAGATGTATAGGCTACAGCACATTACATTTCAGCAGGGTATGTCTCTACAGAGAGATTTACATCAGAAACTAGGTAATGTAAAAAAATACAGACCATGCTTTAGTTTTAGTACAAGAAAAAAGGTGGAGATACACAACCAAAGGATATTCGGTACAAGAAAAAATTACCCACAAAATAAGAACAGGAAGTAATTTAGCACAGCAGAAAAAAATGTTATCCCTGTTTAATGGAAAACCATTTTGCCAGTCGTCTGTTTCGGCAGCCCGTTTATTTTTTTAATTTTTATTTTTTTTTCGGGACGGGACACTTGTGGCTGCAGCGAGGGACGGGGCTGGGGGCGATGCCCGCGGGGACAGCGATGCTGCGCCTCAGCCTGACCACACACACCCCGCTCCCCAAACTCTGCCACACCGATCCGGGAACCGCGGCCCATCGCCGCGCTTCCCCTACCCACGTTTAATTTAATTTTTTTTTTTTTTTTTTTTTGGCAAGGTTTTCAGCCGGGAGGTAGGACCGGACGATCCCACCGCGGTCCCCATCCCAAGCGCAGCCGCCCCGGGGTTCGGGTTCGGCCGCAATTTTGGGGGCGTTTGCCCTCACCCCACCCCAAAGAGACTCTGCGACGACGACCACAGCAAAACGAATCCACTCAACAGGAATTTACAGTGCAAATGTAACTCAGCTACTACACAGGATGGAGGTACAAAAATGGCTGTTATCGGCTACAGCTACGCTGGGATGGCCTGGTGGCTACGGTGAGGGGTGGGGGGGGAGAGGGTAAATTAAAAAATAAAATAAAATCCGTAAAAGAAGAACGGGAGGGGGGGGGAGGGGGGAATGGATCTACCGCAGCGGAGACGGGAGGTGCGGGCGGGAGGGGGGTCCCAAAACGTGCTGTGTGCGGGGCGGGTGGCGCCCCAGAAAGGGGGATCGCCGCCGGGCTGGGTGAGGTGGGCTGAGGGGACAACGCTGAGGGGCAGCCCCCCCTTCCTGCCGCCGGGGACCCGGGACGCGCCGCCCCCCCTCGCCGCCGTTAGCGGCCCCGGGACGCGAACCCGCGTTGCCGGGAGCGGTACCTCTGTTGCGCACGGAGCCGAAGACGGGCAGTACCAGGTATCCGACGTGCACCAGGACCATGCTGCGGCCTTTGTGCCCCCCGGACGCGCCGGCGACTGGCGGCGGCCGCGCTCGGCCGGCACACAAAGGGGCGCGCGGCCAATGGCAGCGCGGGGGCCGCCGCCGGGACACGCCCCCCGCCCCGCCGCCGGCCAATGGGGAGCGAGGGCGGGGCCGGACCGCGCGCGAGGGAGGCGCGCACGCGCGCGCGCGCGGCGGCGGGGTCGCGCATGCGCGCGCGCCCGCGCCCGGCGGGCGCTCCGTGGGTCCGGCCGCGCTTCCAGCTGTCCGTCCGTCCGTCTGTCTGTCTGTCCGTCCGTCTGTCTGTCCTTCCACCTGTCCGTCCGTCCGTCCGACCGTCCGTCTGTCTGTCCTTCCACCTGTCCGTCCGTCCGTCCGACCGTCCGTCTGTCCGTCCGTCTGTCTGTTCTTCCACCTGTCCGTCCGTCGGTCCGTCTCTCTGTCTGTCCGTCCGTCTGTCTGTCCTTCCACGTGTCTGTCCGTCCGTCTGTCTGTCTGTCCATCTGTCTGTCTGTCCTTCCACCTGTCCGTCCAGCCAGCCAGCCGTCCGTCCATCCGTCCATCCATCCATCCATCCATCTGTCTGTCTGTCCATCCGTCCTTATTTCCACCCGTCCCTTCCATCCAGCCGTCCTTCTGTCTGTATATCTGTCCGTCCATCTGCCCAGCCGTTCTCCCATCAATCCCTCCAGCTGTCTATGCATCCATTATCCATCTACCCTTCCATCTATCCCTCCAGCTGTCTGTCTGTCCATCCATTATCCATCCACCCTTCCATCCATCCACATCCATCTGCCCTTGGTTCCATCCGTCTGTACAGCATCCATCCATCCGTCCATCCATCCATCATCCATCCATCCATCCATCCATCATCCATCCATCCATCCATCCATCCATCCATCATCCATCCATCCATCCATCCATCCATCCCTCCATCATCCATCCATCCATCCATCCATCCATCCGTCCATCCATCCATCCATCCATCCATCCGTCCATCCATCATCCATCCATCACAGCCTGTGCATGCACAGACACACTCAGGGCACACAGACATCACACACACGTGGGTCACAGTCTGGAGCACACATCCCTCTCTGTGGCACTCGAGGAACACTCCTCAGGCCGTGCCAGAGGCAGGGACACTGGGGGCTTGTCCCTGTCCCCATCCCAGTCCCTGTCCCCACCCTCATCCCTGTCCCATCCCTGTCCCTCCGTGCTCCCCGCTGGTGACACAGTGGCCCATTGTGTCGGCGCCCCAGTTACTGACAGAATTTATCCGCTGGGGCATCACTGACCTAAAACGGCTCTGGCCAAGCCCGGAGGGCTGTGGAGAGCCCTGGAAATCCATGGGATCTCGGAGCCACCCACCTGCTGGTGCAATGAACACCCCCAGCCTAAAGAAGGGTGATTAGCCCCCCAAAAACACCCCAAACAGACGCTCATCTCGATTTAAAACTGCTCTAATGGAGGTCAGAAGCCCCCGTTGTGCAGGAGGGATTTCTGTCCAAGCGCAGGGAAGCATTTCCCTCCGCAGCAAAGCGACTTTTCCATGGCCTTCCCACTCTGCCCAGCCTGATTTTTTTTCTTTTTAATTTTTTTTTCCTTTTTCCCCCGTCCCCCCGCCCTCTGCGGCCGCCGTGCCGCCGTGGGGAGCCCCCTTAATCCCCGCTTAGCCTTATCCATCCCGTGCATCTGGCAGGTTTAAGCGCCCAGCAGCCTGCGGACGCGGATGTGCGATGGATTTGTCCGCCTGGATTACGGCATTGGGTCTGTCCTTGGGTTGGGCCTGTGGGCTTGTTGTTAGGGGAAGGGGGGGATTGGATTTTTTTGGTTTTTTTGGGGTTTTTTTGGGTTTGGTTTTTTTTTTTTTTTTTGTTGGTGGGGGTTTTTTGGGGGGGTTGTTTTTTTGGTGGTGGTGGTGGTGGTTTTTTGTTGTTATTGGGGTTTTTTTGTTTGGTTTTTTGGGGTTTTTTTTTTTTGTTTGTTTGTTTTTTGGGGTTTTTTTTTCTCCCTATCTGAATAAAAACGTGAGCTTGGTAACCTGAATCTGTGTAACCCCTTCTCTGCCCGTCCCACAATCCCAGGGCAGATGCCTGGGAAGGATTAACTTAATCCACAGGGAGAGCTGCCAGGCTCAGGACCGGCAGGAATCATGTCCCAACAGCTTTAATATTTCCAAGGAAATAGCAAAATTTGTTGTTTCGTTTTTTACTTGGAATCCCAGCATGGTTTTGGGCTTGAAGGGATCTCTAAACTTATTTAAAACCAAGGGCAGGGAACACCTTGCTCTATCCCAGGCTGCTCCAAGCCTTGTTCAACCTGGAATTTAACACTCCCAGGGATCCAGGGGCAGCCACAGCTTCTCTGGTCACCCTGTGCCAGGGTTTATCCATAGAAAACTTCCTTACATCCCATCTAATCTAATTTTCCGTGTTTATGATGTAATGAAACGCAGCATGGGGAAAAAAACAAAACAAAACAAAACAAAACAAAACAAAAAACCAAACAAAAAATAAACAAAAACAACAAAAAAAACAGGAAAAAAAAAGAAAAAAAAAGAAAAAAAAGAAAAAAAAAACCAAACACTTCCCACCCGTCTCCTTCAGCACCCCCAGCACCCAGGTGGGGATGCACAAGCAGGGATGCGCTCCGTGCATCCCCGCTCTGACAGCGTGTCCCAGGACCCTACAAACCCCTCTGGCATCCCCTCCACGCTGCCCCCAGACCCTGCTGGCCCCGGGCCACCCCTCCAGTTGCCCCCCAGCTGCTCCGGTGGCCCCGCAGCTGTCCCGGGTTATTTCACGGGGCTCAGCCCCCGCTGCTGTCGCTCCGCATCCCGTCCCTCCCCGGACACCCGATCCCCCGCAGATGCTGCAGGCACAGGTTGGTGTTAAAATTAGCCCCCGGCTCCCTCCTGGTGCCTGCGGGAGAACCCCAGAGCAGATTTTGGGGTCCAGCACCCGCCCCACTTTTGGGGAGTTCTCCCATCTTCGCCCCATCCTCAAAAAGGATGGAATTCCCCTCGCTGGGATGCTGGCCTCGTGGGTGCTGCTTGTGTTTTGGTGATAAGGGGGAAGCATCCTCCCCTTGTCCAGGAGGATATCCAGAAATTAAAATGGGATACAGGGCAGCTGGGGAGTGCTGGGACACACCAGCTCCATCCTGGGGCAGGACTGACGGTGACCAAAACCCCCCAGACCTGCAAGATCTGCCCCCCACCCTGTGCCCACCCCAAATCCCAGTAATTTCAGCCTGATATGGGACTCTTCACCGCCTCTGCAAAGCTGGGTGAAACCCTTTGGGAAGGGTTTCAACAGGCTCAAAAACGATGGGTCAGTTTTCAGATTTAGGGGATTTTTTGGCCGGCCTCTGTCAGTACAGTGGAACAGCCCCCAGTGAAGGGCTTTATCCAGCAGTTTTGAATCCCGTGGTTTGCTCCAGAGGCCTTTTTGTGGAATCCCAGAAGGATTTGGGCTGAGGGTCTCCATTCTCAGGGGGAGGAGGCACAAAACCTGCTGGGCTTGGGGGAACAACACTGGAGAAGCTCCAGGGAAAAGTGATGGTGAACAAAACTTAAGGCAACATGGGTAGAGAAAGGGCAAAAAAGGAGGGGAAATCTCTACAGCAAATACCATTGTTCCATGCCTGGGAGCAGCAGCAGCCCAAACCCAAGTGGGGACTCAGAAACTGGAAGGGCTTTATTGGAGATTTTCTACACTGACATTTAATCTTGGGTTATTTTGCTGCTTTATTTTCTGCCTCCCTATGATTTTTTTTCTATTCTGCTTCTTACCTTATTTCTTTACTTAAAAAAAAAAAAAAAAAAAAAAAAAGAGAGAGAGGCAAACTAGAGAAAATGATTATGCATTTGATTAAAGTGCAATATTCCAGCATTTCAATTTTCCAGTTATATGGAGATAAAAATAAGAAAATGGGTGAAAACCTCAGCTCCAAAGAGCAGCCATTTGGGAGGAGAGGAAGGGAGAGAAAGAAAATACTTTGCAATCATTTGCCATAGCCCTTTTTAGATATGTGGCCCAGGAGGTGGTTTTTCCCTTTTCCCTGAGAGGACGATTTTTGGGATCTCACAGCAGCTCGAAGGAACCCAGCACACATCCAGAGCCCTGCCCAGCTCATTTCATGAGGGACCACAATTTGTGGGGGCAAAGGGGATGACTCCAGGGCAGGGAACGGAGCTGGGAAGGGGCTGGAGCCCCAGGAGGGGCTGAGGGAGCTGGAAAGGGGCTCAGCCTGGAGAAAAGGAGGCTCAGGGGGGACCTTGTGGCTCTGCACAACTCCCTGCCAGGAGGGGACAGCCGGGGAGATTTGGGATCTTATCCCAGGGAACAGGGACAGGAGGAGAGGGAACGGCCTCAGGCTGGGCTGGGGAGGCTCAGGGTGAATATTAGGGACAATTTTCTTCATGGAAAGGTTTGTCCAGCCCTGGAGTCCCCATCCCTGGAGGGATTCAAAAGCCACGTGGATGTGACATTTGGGGACAGGAGTCAGTGGTGGCCTTGGCAGTGCTGGGGGAATGGTTCCATTTGATGTCTTGGAGGGCTTTTCCAACCAAAGCAATTCAATGAGTCTATGATGCCCCATTTGTGTCTCAACATTTTGCCAACCATGATTATTATATTCTCCATTCGTATGGGTGTAGCAGATGACGAAACAAAGCTGGGGTTTCTCTGATTTGTGGTAGCTGCTGCAAAATGGGAGCTAGTGAAGATCCACTACATTGATTCCAAAGTGGGATATTGGGGCTGATTGAATTCTCCCTTCCAATCAGAGTTTTAAGCTCACAATACTCATTATTGCCTCCCCAAGGCAAGGGCAGGGATGGTTTTTAGGATGTGTCACACCACCCTGTTTCAAGCAGAACGGCCCCAAATCCACCCTGTCTCCTCCACCCTGCCCTTACTTTTGGGGAGCAGAGGTTTTGGTGTGCTTTCCTTGGCTCTCCCTTGGTTCTCCCCGTCCCACTATCCCACCAGCTCCCTGCAGCAGCAGCAGCTCTGGGATGCAGCCATGACCTCTGCAGGAATTGTGGAGAAAGGAAAGCCCTCTTCTGGAAACATGCTTTGGTGCAAAGTCCCACAAATTCTGCCACTAATCAAGGACATTGTGCTATTTTATTTATGAAATCAGCTCCTTGGTTTGCAATAACCAAAAATAAGGCAAGGTCAGCAGTCCCTGTCCACATTCCCAGATCCTGGGCTTATTATCTGGAGAAACGACTCATCAGTGGTTAATTACCTCAAAATCACAGCTGGTTAATTTAATGTCAGTATTCCATCCATATGATTTGATTTCTTTGGCTCTTCCCAGGGCCCTTTTCCCTGTCTTGGGATGGATGCTGGCTGCATGGACAGGGTCTGACCAAGGCAACAGAGTCCAGCAGCATTAGGAAAAATTAAAAAAAAAAAAAAAAAAAGGCCTTTTTATATCCAGAACCGCTTTTGCCTGTTTTTAAGGGCACTCTCCCCGTTCTGGGGGATGCAGAGGAGGGTGAGACAGCAGCCCAGATCCTGTATCCTCTGGCTCTGGTGCCATCTAGTGCCTTCCCAGGGGCTGCTCCCAGCCAGGGCTCCCTGAGAGAAAATATCAGCGCCCAAACTGCAGTAAAAATCTTTGTTATTGCCTCCCTTGCAAACAGGGTGCTGCTGAGAGCCCTCACCCCCACCCACCCACCCACCCCAGCCTTTCTGTGGGGTTGGGAGGCTGCACCGAGCCTGGAGCTCCAGGAATTAAAGGGATTTCTCCCTGGGACACAGGGAAGGAGAGGATACAGGCGTAAAGCTAATTTTGGGGAATTTTGGATAACTTTAAGGGCATTTTGGAGTTTTTCTATACCCCTGGACAAGGTGGGCAGTGGCCATCGAAGGATGAGGGAGTGCTGCACCACCCCTCCAAAAACTCGGCTGTAGTATGCAATCCTGATGCTTCCTGGGAAAATAAAGCATAAAATAACACTCTTTTGGCTATCAGGGAGCTCAGACCCTCATGAAAAACTCACACCCTTCATTGTGGGGACTGCTTTAAATATTGCCCTAATTCCTTTTGACAGGTAGGTAGAGGAAATAGATTGTCCAAGGAGTCAAGGATTCATCAGCTCCAAGTGGGATGGGGCTCTTAATGGCCTGAGACTTTGTTTTCACAGCATCCCAGCCACCAAAAATGCTTGGGAGGTGTGGAGGTCTCCTAGGTGGGCACCAGGGGCTCATTCTCCTTTTGCTATGGGGGGTTTGAATGAAACAGCATTTTCAACTTGCCAGGCCTTGTCTGAGGGATGCTCTGAGGTTGTTTTTGAAATTATCCCCCTTTTTGTTAGGATTTGCTCACTGTGGTTTTGTATTCTGGTCTTGGTATGTTAACCTAGAGAAGAGAAGGCTCCAGGGAGAGCTCAGAGCCCCTGGCAGGGCCTGAAGGGGCTCCAGGAGAGCTGCACAGGGACTGGGGACAAGGCATGCAGGGACAGGACACAGGCAATGGCTTTAAATGGACAGAAGGCAGGGTTGGATGGGATTTTGGGGAGAAATTATCCCCTCTGAGGGTGGGCAGGCCCTGGCACAGGTTGTCCAGAGCAGCTGTGGCTGCTCCTGAATCCCTGGCAGTGTCCAAGGATGGATGGGGCTTGGAGCAGCCTGGGATAGTGGAAGGTGTCCCTGCCCATGGCAGGGGGATGGAATTAGATGATCTTTAAATTCCCTTCTAACCCAAATAATTCTGTCATTCTGTGATTCTGTGACTCTGTGATTCTGTGTTTGGCTTCACACTGGGGCTCCCTGGCGTTCAGCAATTCCAAGTTTGAAGCAGACACACAAGGATCTGGAAGATACAGAACAGGAAAGCTTTGGGTGTCGCTGACCACGGGCCAGCCAGGGACAAAGCAAGTGCAGATGGCATTTCAGCAGAGCCAGGCTGCAGGAGCTGTCTTCAATTCACAGCACCTACAGCAATGGAAAATGAATTTGACAGAGGACTCTTGTTTGTTTTCCCAGCTCTGATGTGGTTGCCCTGGATTCACCTAAAGCTGCCGATGCAGCGAGTGAGTGTAGAAAATTATCTGAAATTAAACTTCCAGACAGCTTTCCCCCTGCCCACCCCAGCTTTGCCCTGAGACGGTCTGAAAGATGTTTCTTCCCCAGTGGTTGGCACTCAATTCTAATTTTAAACTGAATTGCAAATCCAAGCGACTAACCAGATTCATGAGAAAATTTCCAAGGGGCGTTTGTGAATCAGCAGTCCTCAGGACTCTTGGGATTGCATTTGCTTTCCAAAAACTCAAGATATGGACTGGGAGAAGGGGAGGGCATGGGTTGGATCCTCATCTGCCCTTCAGCATCTGTAACAAGAGGATTTCACCTGATTTGCACCAAGTTGTCAGTAAATGCAGGGTTTGTCCATCCCAAGTTTGCATTTTTCAGGCATTCTGCTCCTTGCCTGTGCAGACAGAAGGGAAACTGCATCCCTGGGGTGCTCTGGAGAGAAAGCCACAGCAGCTGACAATCAGAGACGACAGCCCCTAAAAGGAGAGGCAAAACTGGTAGCATTTTAGCCAAGGGAGGTGATGCCTTCAGCAAAGAACACCATTTACAGATTCTCCAGGGAACTGGGGAGCTAATCCACTTAGCACAACCCTCATTCCAAGGCAGGCAAACCCAACTTCCAGCCACAAAATTAATCTGCACTGCAACTAATTCACTGGGAAAAACACAATACAAAAAATTAAATCTGGTTTTGGGTAGTTTTGATCGGTTTCTGTGTTGCCCCAGAATAACAATCCCCACAAAGTCAAGTGGCTCCTACATAAGGAAGTGCCAAGGGCCACAGGAGAAATTTTAAGCTTTCCATTCAGTGTACCCTGGAGCCTATAGATTCTGGGTATTTCTTGGTGATAGAGAAGAAAAGATTCAGAAGATATTTTATCTGTCCTATTCCTACATATGCACTCAACTCCAGAGCTCTGTTCTCCCTCAGCTGCTGATAAACATAAAATAAAATCTGAGACTGCTGAGCACCTCTGCAATGGCCACCATGACCAGAATTTCTATTTTCAGGCTCCACAAATGCCAAGGACTTGGTGAGGCTGAAAACCAACTCACTTTACCTTCATTATCTGTGTTGGTACTGAAAATACATGGATAAATGGCCTTCTTGATTTGCACAGGGAGCTTTCTCTTGTAATAAATACAAGTAAAACACTGGAAATGTACTGAATTATAATTATTATCCCTATTCCCTTTCTGTTTTGCCTGTGAGGGGCCTGGCAGGCAGCAGGACTGCAAGTTCAGCACAGTGCAGCTGTATTTTACCATCCTCCTCCTTACCTGTGGCTCTAAATTCCTCGATACAATTCTGTGGTTCTCTGAACACAGCTCACCCTGGCACCACCCCCTGGCACAGAGAGGACCTGCCCTGCATCCGAGTCAGTCTCACTGACCAGCAGAAGTCTGGGAGGATGGGACAGGGGGATGCAGTCAGAGGAATAATGGTGGGAAGGTTGCTCAGGTGTGTGGGAAGGTGGAGGCTGTGCTGAAACTCATCCCTGGAAGGGATTCTGCAGGGCACAGTGAGCCCCAGAACAGGGAGGGCAGGGAGCTGCTGGAGCCAGTGCAGAGGAGTGTGACAAAGATGCTGCAGGGCTGGAGCCCCTCTGCTCTGGAGCCAGGCTGGCACAGCTGGGGCTGCTCACCTGCACAAGAGAAGGCTCCAGGGAGAGCTCAGAGCCCCTGGCAGGGCCTGAAGGGGCTCCAGGAGAGCTGCACAGGGACTGGGGACAAGGCATGCAGGGACAGGACACAGGCAATGGCTTCCAGTGCCAGAGGGCAGGGCTGGATGGGATATTGGGAAGGAATTGCTGCCTGGGAGGGTGGGCAGGGCTGGCACAGGGTGCCCAGAGCAGCTGTGGCTGTCCCTGGATCCCTGGAGTGTCCAAGGCCAGGCTGGATGGGGCTTGGCACAACCTGGGACAGTGGAAGGTGTCTCTGCCCATGGCAGGGGTGGAATGAGACAATCTTTAAGGTCCCTTCCCACTCAAACCAAACTGTCCTGGCATTCTGTGATGGGCAGCAGCCACTTGCCACCAACACTACAGGGAGAAGCGTTAGTGCTGCCCAGGTCCAAGATAAAAAGGAAGGTTTTGCAGCCAGGCAATCCCTTTAACATTCTGGATGTGCAAAATTAAATGAGTTACAGCAAGAAACAGTGCTGAATTTCAGCAATTGTAACCCAGAATTTACGGATTTGATTTGGAGATGTGACAAACGGCAGCATATTTGATGGAAGTGGAAGGAAAAAAAACCCAACAAATTGATATTGTTTAAATAATACACTCTATTTTATTTCATCTTAAAATAGTTTAACCTTTATGCTACAGACTTGTTTCAAAAAACAGAAGGTCTCATCTTGCACCAAAAATATATATATTTTTATATATATATATAACACTCTGTTTTATTATTATTTCTCTCCAAAGACCATTAAATACCAGATGGAAAATGAGAACTAAATAGTGAGTGTTGAGAGGAATCAGATTTTATTTTTAACTAGAGCCGCATGTTTCAAACATTTATATTCTGAGCAATGATTTGTCTTCACTATAGAAGATTCCAAGTTCATACTCCAGCAATTCAGGAAAACTGCTAAACCCTGAAGGGCTCGAGCCAATGCACACTGAGGTCGATGGGCAGCCCCACACCGACCCCAGTGGGTTCTGGACCAGGCCCCAAGTGCATTGGTTCTCAGCCATACAATGGCTAACTTTTATCTTTCCCACTGAGAAGAGCAAAAACCACCCAGGCACATTTTTTTTGCTCTTTTTAAAACACAGAAGTTTAAAAAAAAACAAAACAAAACAAAAAAGAAATAAAACCAAACCATTTCCTACCTACCTATATCCAGTGATTGTGTTTTTCAGATCACTAGCCTTGAAATTTTTAAAGAGCAAATACATAGTGTTTTAAATAAAAGAAAACCTGCATCAGACTACCATACATGAGCTGTTTAAACAAACACAGTGCACAATTGGAGGAAGTTTGGTTAGGAGGCAGTCATCTTTATGTACACGTGGAAGTCACATCATATACAAACTGGAAAACAAGGAGAGCTAGTTTGCATTTTTTTTTTTCATGGAAGGACTGCAAACGGGGTCCCTGCAGCTTTCCTCACAACCCATCTTCAGGAGACTCTGTGAAATGGGAAGAGGCAGCCACAGGAGTGGAGGTGGCTGTTCCAAAGTTACCCTTCCAGCAGGTGTGTGAGCCCACAGCAAAAGAACAGGAGGAGAAAGGATGGGCAGAGCAGCACGGGGCCTTTCCCTGCTGTGGGGCCAGCATGGAAACGCTCCCCTCCCTCCCTTCCTCCCTCCCAAAGAAAGGAATTGGTCACTAAAAATCACCACAGATATTTTTCTGGCCATGCAAGACACTTAGTCCAGTGTTCCAGAAAGCTGGAAATGGGAATATCAATCCTTACCTAGCTGTTCTGTAAAGTGCAGTATGAACTGTTCTGCTCATGGAAGAAACAGATGTTTGTTACTAACTATACCCCCCTGCTGGGCTGTTTTTCCTTTGTCTGACAACACAGGTAACTCCATTCTAATTGTTTTACTTTGCCCACGGATAAAATTATGGGAAGCCAAATAAATTTTTGAAATCAGCCAACACGAAAGGAAAGCAGAACTTCCCATGTCTTGACCACCCTCCATTCAGGTTAAATAGCGAAAAATCTAACGGCAGAGCTGTAGAAAATTCCCAATAGAAACATCTGGAATATGAAGGAATGTTTCAATTGCACAGGAGACATGCCAAGTGAATAATATCATCTTGTTAAAGTTTAATCTTTGGTTTTTGCCTTGGGAAAGGCTCAAAAAGACAGATGAGGGGCAGGAATTTCCATATACACCACAGAAAGTACAGCCTGCTAAAGTGAGTAGTTAAACTGATTTTGGTAAATATTCTGGTAGAAACTGTTTCCTGAATCTTGACATTTCCAAAACTAGCATGAGAGATGTGATTGAAAGCCAGGGAAATGGTGCAGATTATTAATTTTAAAAAAATAAAATTAAAACCCACAACCTTAGTTTCTGACCCTGATCCTGCAACATCTTTTAGGAAAGAGTTTTAAGCACTTGAGTGGCCCCACAAATTCCAGGAACAGGTCCCAGCTGAGCACCTCTTTGCCAGGCTGGGGCTTTGGAATTTGTCTGGGAATTGTTTTTCATTTTCTGAGATGGTGAATGACACAGACAAGTAGCAGTAGAGATGGGGACTATGAGTAAAACATTTCATTCCTCTCCTTCAACTACTCCAGGCAAGACTTAGAGAAAAGTAGAAAAGTTCAGCTATAATTAAAAAGGAGAGGGATACTGGGCCTTTTTATTAACTTTTCCTGTGCTTTTGCAATGTTCAGCTGTTCCTAAGTCACTACTATTACTATTTTAGCCATTCCAAGCTGTGGGAATTTACCAGTGAAACACAGTAGTCAAGTAGACAGAAGACTCAGCACTGAAGAGTATAAACTATAAATTACATTGAAAATAAAAACGTTTTAATTAAAAGCTGTTCAGTGCATTTGTTACGGGCCGTTTGCATTAAAAACAATCCCTCCTGCTGGTAACATAACCAAATCAGCTTGGGTAAAAAATACTCCTGGCCCAAATTTTGGAAGTGTTGGATACCCCCCAGTTCCACTGAAATCAGTGAGGACACAGCATTTCCCAAAATCATTGATGCTCACACAGCAACACACTAAGTTCTATGAACAAACTCAAGATGCTAATAAATTAAAAACGTCCTGGAGCCGGGAGGTGGGGAGGGTGGGAGGACGTACGCGTGCACACAGTTATTTCCTTAGATACACACGCACAACTGTAACTGCAGATGTGTTTTAAACTTGGTGCTGTTAATTCTGGGCAGGAATCCTCCTTGGAGAAGGCAAAACCATTGGAAGAGATACTGAAACCAGACTACATTCATTCCCTGTGGATGTGGAGAGACGCTGCGGGTTTGGGTTTCACGGTGCCAAGGACGGGGCCTCTGGAGGCGATGGCTGAACCACTCAAGTGCTGTGCCAGGGAGGGCGGGGGGCAGAGCACAGTGACACGGCGTTACAGGAGGTATTTGCGCCTCGTGTCCTCGTCCAGAGTGAGGTCCACCACTTCTGGGGGCGAGGACCAGTTCTGCTGGGGAGCCACTGCTGTCCATGGCTGCGCGGGCTGGGCGCTCCCGAACGGCGAGCCGCGCTTCCAGGAGGCCACGCTCTGGATCACCCCTCCCCTGGGATGCACACACCTGCAGGAGGACAGGGACACACACACACACATAGTGAGGGACACTGCTCAGCTCAGCCACCACATCCCCATCTCCGGGTTTTATCGCTATCTGGTTAGCACTCTCCTCTCCAGACTCTTAATCTCAGTTTCGTGGGTTCGTGCCCCACGACGTGACCACTGGAGTCTTTAGCTAGCCCTTTGAGCACACCAGCAGCCACACCAAGTGTGTGGAGCAACTCTGGGATAAATTCACCAAGAGCTGAACTTCAGAGCTGTGCCTCTACAGTGAGATTAGCTTTACCAGCATCAAAGAGAAGTCAAAAGAGTCAATGGATGCTCTCCGCCTGATATTCCAGAAGGTCTTTTAATCCAGAGATTCAGAAGTGACACAGAAAAGCTCTGCAGTGGTTTATACTGTTTTATATACAGGCCAAAACTGGTGGGCGGGCACCAACAGCCAGCCAATGGGATAACCTTAGGGGAGGGGTGAGGGCAGTGGTTTACAGAGCCAGATCCAATGAGAGCAAAGGGGAGGAGAAAGGAGAGTGTTTTACATCAGGGATGGATACAATTTAGGGAGAAACCAACTTTGAACAACACAGCGAGGGCTTTGGAAGCAACCAGTATCAGAAGCAACCATCACCTGGATTATGAAACTGAAAGCTGGGGTAACATAAACACTAATTGCAACAGGGTTCTCCACCTGTGGCATCTCAAGCGCCCAGCGAACAAAGACAAATTTAAATTTGGGGGATTTGGTGGGGATTAAATTATTCTAAAGGAATGCCAGTGGGTGTAATGTGATCGTCCTTAAAAAATATGTGCATAGATCTCAAGGATCTTGGGGAAATCTGCCCCACCATGTGTAGTACCATGCACAGTTTCCTGATGGAGCTTTACCCATTGGACCTTTTAAAAAGAGAAAAATTTGAAACGAGGCTGCCTATTGCTATATTGCAATATTAAATCAAAGCCATATTAAAACAAGGAGGTAATGATACTTTCATTACAATAATTGCAGAAGAGATCTTGCTAATTATGTTATTACAGCCGTTATGTCGATTTTTTTTTTGTTTTGGTCTTTTTAACTGAAAATTACAAACACGCTGGGAAATGCTCACTGACAACAATTCAGCCCCACTTCAGCAAAACATTTAAGCTTTAAGTGACTGCAGACAATGAGACTAAAAGGTGCATTTGAAGATAAGGCTCCAGTGCCCTGCTGAAGCACGATACACAGGTACCTATTCATACAACATTTTTACCTATTATATCCACAGTAGCTACATGACAAGTGAAGCACAAGTTAAGAGCAATTAGAAAAAAAAATAAATGCAAAATGAAAGGTAGAATAATTTTGTGCATGATGAAGTGATGACAGGAATTTACTAGAGGCTTTTGGATGATCACTCAATTTCCAGCTGTAAATCCTACACAGGCACTAATAAAACTTGATACCTAGTGCCCCAAAAATTGTTTTGCTCTTGTGAACACTGGTGGTGGCTGTAGCTGCTCCTGGCTGCATGGATAAACAAAGTATTCTGGCTGCTGGGGTAAATTTTTTTCCCATTTCTTTGTGAAACCACATGTATTTCAGGAACTCAAACTTCCTGCACTGGTCAAATATCCCTGACATTTACATTTTATTTATTCCAATTCAAGTCTGTGCTATTTATTTCCTCCAAAACTACTTAAGTTATGCACAGCTCTCTTGGTTCTGGTTGGAGTTTCACGAAATAAAATGAAAAATCTCATTCTCTGGGCTGTAACTTCTCTGAATAAAAATGTCTCATTGCCTTCTCAGATACACTGCTTAGGTTTAGATGTGATGTTCAGAATGGTTCTTTTACTACTTCTTCAGTCATAAAAACACGTAGTTAAACTACACATCTATAAAGAATTAGCAATAAGAACCTGGAACTCTAACAAATGTATGAAATTTCTTTCTTTTAAGGAGAAATATTTTTAAGCATAACTGTTGAGAAAAGCTTGTAGCAGAGCAAATTAAATATGATATTTGGTCTCTGGACTGTGGTGCACCATTCTAAATCCTCAGTTTAGGCAAAGCTAAGACTAACTTTTCTTCCTGAAAATGATGAAAACCAAGCTGTAAATTACCTCACAGAAAAGATACCCCAGAAAAATAAAAGTGTTTATCCTCAAACTAGTCACACAAGTGGTCAACAGCAAAACATTCAGTCAAACATGAGCTCAGGGAACATACATCTAATCTGAAGCTAAGGGAAGATACCAAGAAAAGACAATTTAAAAAACCAAAAAATCTCCTAGGAAAATTTAAATGAAAACTGATTTATATGCATGTACACTTAAAAAAAAATTCTACCAGTGAAAAATTAAACAAACTGAGAAATATGTTTTGGTGTCCTAAGTAGACACCAAGGAATACCCCAGTGATGAGAAACAGCTCTAAATGACTACAGATGATGGACAAACTCCAGGGTGTCAAAACTCACACCACCCCAACAATGACATGGAATAGGGAGCATGATAAAAACCAGGATCCAAACACCCACTAACTAAGCATGCAGAAAATACTGATCAAAATCCTAACCCTTGCCACATGACAGCCCTGCCAGAAGCCCATCAATACTTCATAATGAGACCAAAAGGTGCATTTGAAGATAACTTCATAACTGCAAGCCTAGACCTGCAAGAGAAATAAAATTCTAAATAGGATTCAAACAACTGAAATGTGTGAGTGAGTATTCAAGGGAGGCAGTAAACACTGGTCTGTGGGAGATGGGTATAGGAACAAAGCAAAGCATAGAAAAGCGCTTTTAGTCTGTTTTGCTGGAATTATTTCAGTCCATATCTACTAAAACTCAATTTAAACAGCAGCTCTGCATTTAGCTCAGCCTTCCATTCCCATAGAGGGCGAGAATTATTGAGGCAGCAGCATGGAAAGCTTTCAAAGAGACAGAAGCAAAGGGTCCTGTGTGTAGTGCTGCACAGATTTACACCAGCCAGTGCTGGAGGGTGAATCCACATCCCTACCATGAGCCCAAAGACCCTCCAAGCCCTGGGTTCTGCTGCATAAACAGCTGCTTCCCAAGGAATTACCATCTTCCAAAAGGACTTCCTCACTGCTCTAAAAACTAAGACTAAATCCCCTTTCTGGAACTGAAAATTTCCTTTTTTTCACATCCAACAGCACTGGATCGTGCCCGCATTATCCATGAAGTTTCCTGCCTGGGAAACTGGGCTCTGCACACCTTCCTTCTTCTTTCCTCCAGAAAGATACAGTGAAGGGACAAGGAATTCTGTTCTGTGCTCCTCACAATCCTTTTCTGCCTCCAAGGACACCCACTAGGCAGCAGAAAACTTTGGAAGGAGCTTTTCTATGTACTGTGTTCACTCAGTTATATTCCACTAAATTCACACTATTACAAAATGTCTGTTTTGTTCAACTGCTTCATAATATTTTAAGCCAAGGAAAGATCACAGACTAGAGAAGAAGAGTAACATAAAAAAATGCCTACCAAGAAGAACAGATGCACAGGTTTCTGACAGAGAGAATCCTCTGGCACCATTACCCTCACCTATTATGACCACTCTTGAATCTTTAAATAAACCCAAGATTCAAAATGACCTGATTTTTAACCTAAAAGGGGTATCTTATGACATGAGCCATTGAAAAAATTATAGTATTTTTACTCCTACTGTTTAATAAATAAAGTGGAAATTGATTTAAAAAATTAATATTTTGAAAGGAAACAAGAATCCACATAAAGATTTTCACTTAGTTATTTGCATACTCACGTATTGCTTTAAAATCTGAATTTCTGATGTATGTACACTTAGTATCTCAATATTTGGTATTTTTATATTACACATCTTCAGCCAGTTAATGTTTGCTATCGAATCACAACTTTAATCTGAATAAATATCAAGTTGGTCACTTTCTACAGAAAAACACATTCCACATCACCATGACCAGCAAAAAAAAGTGCAAAATTTGCTGCCTTTTGTGTATCACTCATGGATGGGTAACTACAGAAGTGAAGGCCAGCAGTTCCTTCTTTATTGATTTTGGGAATACAGACATTCTCATAAAATGAAAGTAATATTACAGAAAGAAAAAATAATTCATACCTGGCATGTTCCTGAACTCCAACAATCTCTACTTCGCTGTCAGAAGAGGCAATGCTAATTTCTTCATTGGCCTGGGCATTGCCACAAGAGGTTTGGTCTCCTGCAAGGAAGCCTGGATCCAAACGACCTAGAGATGGGGAAAATGGAAATACAGACAGTGCTTAACAGCTTACATGACTCTCAAAAAGCAGTTTCCCAACCTAACAAAAAACCAAAACAACACTAAGATTAGAAAATCTCATTAGAACAAGTTTTTCAACTCACAGTTCATATCTGATACAGGAAAACCACTGGATTTAGCCAGTGTCTGTAGCTCTGGTGATGGTACTGCCTCACAAATGTGAACAAAGCCTGACTGTTGCACCAAGAGCAACTATAATTTCCAGCTAAAATGTTATGACAGTGCTAAGAGTCAGACTGTCCCTAAACCTCTTTGACATTAAGAAAGAAAACAATCTAAGCAGACAGAATGATACTCTGGTAAAAAAAGTCTGTAGTCTGGACAGAGACATCCCACACATCAAGGAAAATTAATTTAATTTCTTTAAATAAAAAACTAGGGGAAGCTGGTCAGTGAAAAAACACAGCAAAACCATCAGTTTCTGAAAGTGCTGCTTCACACATCTGCTCTAACATTAATACAAATACTTGAACAGGGGGTTTTCCTAAGTCCCATATGCAGCAGTGCTTTATCAGAGTTCCTCAATGACATCCAGTTTCTCAGTCAGTCAAACCACAAGCCCTCTCTAAATACGAACAGCAAGTCTGGCATGTTTTTGCCTTTCCTGACAAGTGCTGCTAAGAAGATTCTTCACCCCAATTAGTGAATCTGTGTTGAGTCATGCAGGGCAATACTTGCATGTGAAACACAAAGCAGCTGAAATTATTATTTCTCTCACAGAAAATAGATTTCTTGAAAAATCAATTAATTAAAAGATATAACTTCTACTCTTTTTTTTTTCCGCAGGAAAAAGAGAAGATGATTAATTCCTCTGTCTCGCTTTATCATTAGCCTGAGGGATGCTGGGCAGCTGTGAAGTAGCTGATACTACCTACTTCTGAAAAACCACTTGCTCAGCTGTACTACACAAGGGAAGAGTCATTTGTTGAGCAGGAAATTTGAGAGTAGGTGAATATTTTATGTGTATCTAGATCGAGTGGACACCTTGTCAAAGATGAGAGGAGGAGGAGAAGCAATAATGATCCTCAGGATTTCAAAGGTGTGTGAACGCAGAACTGATTATACCCCCAGGGAGATTAAAAGGAACCAGAGAGAAGAAATTAAACTTGAAACAAGTGCCAGGGAAACTTTCTAATGACTGCTTTAAGCACATGGGAAAGATGCAAGAAAATAGAATGATAAAATGGTTTGCTTTGGAAGGGACCTTAAAGCTCATCCAGTGCCACCTTCCACTGTCCCAGGCAGCTCCAAGCCCTGTCCAGCCTGGCCTTGGACACTTCCAGGGATCCAGGGGCAGCCACAGCCAGGGCCAGGGCCTGCCCACCCTCCCAGCCAGCAATTCCTTCCCAATATCCCATCCAGCCCTGCCCTCTGGCACTGGAAGCCATTGCCTGTGTCCTGTCCCTGCATGCCTTGTCCCCAGTCCCTGTGCAGCTCTTGTGTAGGAGCAGAGACCATGCTGTATGTTTTGTTTTTGGAAAGCCAAGATCCTTGGTGATTGGATTAGGGTTAGCAAGGGAAGGAAACACACGTGCTGCCAGGTACCTGAAGGAGGAGTTTCCACCTCAAAAGACAAAAAAATATTTACCAGCTGAACTTAAACAAATTAATAGCCCACACAGTCTCTTCCTAGCAATGCAGCTGAGCATTTCTTGGCAAACATCACTGACTGCCAGAAAGCCCAAAAGTGGGTCATGGGTATTTCTTTAATAAAAGTGGCTGGGCAGACTGTGAAACATGAAATGAAAGAGCTCAGAGACTTTGATTCACTTGCTGGGGCTTCACACTGCCAGAGGGCAGGGCTGGATTGGACCTTGGGGAAAAATTCTTCCCCATGAGGGTGGGCAGGCCCTGGCACAGGTTTTCCAGAGCAGCTGTGGCTGCCCCTGGATCCCTGGAAGTGTCCAAGTCCAGGCTGGATGGGGCTTGGAGCAACCTGGGACAGTGGAAAGTGTCCCTACCCATGGCAGGGGGTGGAATGGGATGGCCATAATACTTTGTTTTAATGCCTAACCACCTTTCATTTTCTTGACAGGGTGATGTCTGGCAAGGAGCAAAGCAAACCAGCTCCTAAATAGCCCCAAAAAGTATGGCTAGAGGTACAAATTGGGAGTCCCAAAAGACCTTCCACATATTACCATAGCTTTAAGTTCAGACAACAAAAAGATAATTAGCAGTAGTGAAACCATGATTAGCAGAGTAAATACTGCAAGAGTAGCTGAGTGTTAATCAGGATTATAGCACAGACAGACAGATTTACAGCCTCTGGCCATACAAATTTCATGCCTAATAACATGCCCACGATGTTAATTTCTTTGCAGGAACATTAGGATGATGCTCAAAGTGATGTTTTGTTTGCCCTACACAACCAGGGCTTGCAAAACAGCCCCGAATATTTGCCCATGCACAAAGATGTGATAATGTAATAAGATTTTTCACTTTGATAGAGCTGCTTATGTTGTTTTTTTCCCATGGGAACACATTCTTTAAGGTCTGCTAAACTAGATACTGGCTGAAGATTACACTTGTGAACCAGATGCAAGATTTGAAAATTCTGCTTTCCAACCCTAGACCTGGTAGGAAAAGGCCAGCACTGGCAAAGGTGCAGTCAGATGTGTACAGAGGCTGCAGGGTAAGGTATATGATTTTTGGCATGATCAAAAAGACAATCATCATTTCAGCTGCTGTCATGACCATAGCACCAGAACCAAATCCATACGAACGTTCCCAGGGATGAAGAAGTCTCTTGATGTTTCCAGTTGTCTTTTGCCTGCAAGTCCCCTTGGATATACATGGAGGAAGAAAAAAAGATTTCTACCTGCACTGGAGCATTTTAAGGGAAAAGTGGAAGAAAGCTTGGTAAGAAACATTACTTTTTATTTCCTTATATTAATTTGGTATACTGATCCATTAGTGCTATGTAATACAGGTGATTTCAGCTGTTCTAATTGTTTACTAAATCCTTTAATAAAGGGCTGGGATTGCTAGGGATCAAATAGCTATCAGTCAGCTGCTGTCCTGCTAAAAACACCAGGGAGCTTGGAAAACAAAGGCAAGCTTCAAAATGGCTGGGACAACATCCAGGCCCAGACCACAGTGACCATAAGGCACAGAGATTCTCATACTCAAATCGTGGACTTGTAGACTACAAGTAATGGAATATCTCTTTACAAAGCACCACCTAATTGTGTTAAGTCTTATAGTGAAAAGCAGCTCAGAGCCACCACAACACTCCCCATGTGGGTGCCCTGTGGCAGGAGATCTTCAGGAAACGTAGTAATCCCTGCTAAGATCCAAAACACTGTCCAATTTTCTAAGGGGTATTCGAAATGCAGATGGAATATGGGAAGAATTAATTCTTGTATTTTAGAGTTAATAAGAGACAAACAACAACAAAAAAAAAGACATACACTGGCAATCCCAGTACTGAAAATGAGATTAGGGCCAGTTGACTAGCTGGTGGCATGGGCTGTCATAATCAATCATTCAGTAACAAGATTAGGTCACTTTCATTTTAAAAAAAAACACCACCAAAACCCCAGACCTATAAGTTCCTTGTAGTAATTAGAAGTAAAAGAAGAAGAAGAAAAGTCATTATGAAAATTAGTGTAAAAAATATATTGCAGGAATATTTGTCAATTTTCATCACCTGTATTTTGGAGTAAATGTCAGACCTTTTTAATAAGCACCTTTCCTGTCCTCTCACAAAATCCACATAGGGAGCTTTTACAGCTGTATAAACTATAAAAATACTGAAAGCAAGAAAGGGAGAGACACCAACTGCAATGCTGGCACAAACATCAGCGAATTTAAACAAACCTGTATCAGCACTCATTTCATTCAGCAGCCCTCTGGTTCTCCAGGCAGATCCTGAGTCTTGATTTCCTAAAGAATTATTGTGCTCTTGAACCACTGCAGCTGCCAACAGATTGTCCACATTTACCACTTCTGGGTCTGAGTTTGTGTCTGATATATCATAGTGAGCCACAACAGGGGGTCCATCTGCAGGGAGAAAAGCAGCACGGGTTAGAAATCAGCACAGACTGAAAGACACTCAAAAAGTACAAATAATTTGTTTAAGGATTAATGCAACATCCTACATGAAGCTCTTGAAGTTACATAGTGGTAAATTGTATGACTTATTAAATTTCAGTTAATGAACATAGCCTGAGATTACAGAGACATTTTGACCTTTGCATACACAGAAAACACAAGTGTCAGAAACACACGTTTATCAGAGTACCAGTTATTTGTGTAGTCTTTTACATTACACATAAACATATCCATATCTGACAATGTTACATTTACAATCTTTAAATGATAAAACTTCCAATTTAAAATAATAAAAAAAATAAATTACAGGACATTAAATTGGGCAGACAAGATATTTATCTAGAGAATTTTACAAAAGTCAAATGACAGTGTACATTATTATAGGGTTGATTGAATAAAAGTAACTTTTTCATAAAACTGATTCAGTGACAATGAATTTAACATTAGGCAACTTTCCTTTAATAACATTCACCTGTCAAGGGCAGGGGAATTTTTCAAAATCAAAATGGTTTTTGGTGGTGTTTGTTGGGGTTTTTTTTAAGAGAATAACAAGAAACAAAATTATCTTGTGCAGTGGTAAATATGCTTTTCATTCAACATGATTGTCATATGAATTTTTGGCCATCATAATGAAGGAGGAAAGAGGGAGATAAAATTGCTTACATGACTCTGAAATCTGTCTTTAAGGAATAACAAAAAACTATTTTTGATCTGTTTTGTTAGGAACAACTAAATTCTTTGTGATGAATGAAAATCACTTATAATTGGGTAGCATGCTAGAAACAGGAGAGGCTCAGAAAAAAACCCAGGCAAATTCAAGACAAAGATTGATGTGGAAGCAGAAAGAATGGATAAATAATGCAATTCTGAGAGGATGTGAGTGTTTTAGCTCAAATGCCTTGCCCCATCTGCAGCTGACTGACTCAGCATGGATGAAAAGTGGTTGGAGCTCCCCCTCCCCAAACAAGAGGATCAAAACTTTCTTTGGACCAAGGCTTCATCCACACAAATGAGGATGAGATAGAAACACAGGCTGGGCCAAAGTTCAGCATCTTTGCAATTCTTTAACTCCAAGGAGGTTCTTGGAGTTCTGCAGCTAAGCATCTGCAGGAACTTTTGCTACGGGTGTGATACATGGAGGGTACAACTTGCATGGGATAATATAAAACAATCATAAACTAAGAGTGTGTTCAGGAAGACAGGACTTTCTGAGTTACAAAATGACTAATGAAATATTTTAAAGTGATAAAGAATAGAATGAAAAGCCTTAGGAAAAATTGGTTTCAGAGTTTTAAGTGGCTGTTGAAGACAGAAAGAACATGATGAACTAAAAGTTTCAAATTTACTTCTCCAAAAAGCGTTTTTCTGAGGTTTTTAGAGTGGATTTTGGTTTTAGGGGCTTTTTTTGGAAGGGGTGTTTTTTAATAACTTGGTGCCTGAAATAAAATTCAACTGACTATTTTCAAAAACCCCTACTTTGTGATTAGCAACACAGTTCATCAGCGAGTGACATTTTGCTTAAGTCGTACTAAAGATCAGTTTTGCAACAAGGTATGAAGAAATTCACAAAATATTTCAGATCAGACCTGCCTCCAAAAAACAATTCCATGAAACAATGTTACATTACAAACTTAAAACAGACCCAACAAAAATAAATGAGTAGTTAAATGCCAATGTATTAAAGACCAAGCTGTTCGCAACATGAAACACTGATGATTATGACTGGAACAGAATTCCTGATAATTAACTGGAAGGCAATCTTTGTCTTTTTAAAAGGCAATTACAAAATAATGGAATACCGAGTTCAGAATTAAGCTGGCTAATGTTCAGTTAATTATTTGTGACAGCTGATGATTAAATTACACGCAGAAGTTAGGGCTGGACTGAATCATGGGAGGCATGTTTTCTTTCAGTCTTATCATCAGAGTTCAGCGTGAACATATATAATGTGAGCTGTAAAAATAAACAGTCGAGTGCAGAAGATACGAGGGTCAAGTACAATATTGACTATTTGACCATTTTTTCAACAGGTTATCTAAGATTTCAGGAGCTCTGGACTGTTCCTTCAGGCCTTTGTCTGGCTTCTGACTCAGACCTCCAAAAGCAGAAGCAAAATTTGATTTTTAGATAGACGTGTCTACACGAGTAAAACTGTATTTGGACAAAAGGCACCAATAGTCTCAAGTCAAAATTGTACCACTCCTACATGTATAATCATGCAAAAATGTATAATAAATGTATATACATGCAGAGTGATATTCTCATCACCTACCCATAGAAATAACTTGTGTGAAAGTCTTCATCAGTAGGAAATACAAGCATAAACTTGTTATCTGTAGCTCCACTCTTGTATCTTCCACACTTCCAAAGAGCACACCTTATAACTTAGCTTAAATTCAGTATACATCAAACAGACAAAAATATTTTCAATATAATTTACATGCTGTAATTATATTTGTCAGGGTAATAGCCACCAATTTAACAATCTGGAAAAAAGAACCCCAAGCAAGCTGCCTATTTACAAAGCAATCACAGCAGAGATCTATTTTTGCATTTCTCAGCCTTGCCTTTTAGGATCTGATCTGGAAATTTGGAAAGGCCCCCAACACCAGGTTTATCCACACCTATCACCAGTAAATGTCTAACAAGCTAATGGCCACCAAACTGCAACAAATCCTCAGATTCCACATATTTACAAAAAAGGAAATAAGCATAAATGCTTATGCATGTTCAAAAAAAAGTCAACAAAAATCACACAAAACCAAACAATAAAGAAGTTGCAGGCAACAACTAGATGAGAGTTGCAGTGAAGGCATATAAAAAATAGTTTGAAGAATCCTCTGTTCTCAAAAGCCTGTTTCTTTTTTAGTGCTGCATGGATGGGACAGGAGTGGTTAAATTGGAAATAAATAATAATTCCCTAGCCAAGTATGTGATCATACAGTGATGTGATGCAAAGTGAATGTATGGTACCAAGAAATAATGGCAATTGGCTTCAGCTAGGAAATAGAGTGAAAAAAATGCTTTCAGGATGAAAAGGTAAAAAGGATTAACTACAATAGGTGTAATTCATCATCTTTTCTTTATAATAGAGACACTACACATAATTACTGACTCTAACAGGATTTCAACAGATTAAAAAACAGACACCAAGACAAACCATGCCAGAACCAAGACTTAATGCAGAACAGTTAGAAGGTTCCCTGGTCAGTAATTGAAACTAAATTTTAGAAAAATTACATCTTTTGAGGACCCAAGGTAGCTGGAAGAAGTACATTTCCCTGGTGACAAGCATTAATTCATTTCTAAAGCAATAAATGCTTGAAAAAGGCAAGGCTGAAAGTTAATAAGTACCAGCAGCAAAATACAGCTGTTGACATTTAGTGCTATAAGGGGGGAGGGAAAGCCTGCTTTCTTTTTTTCTTCCCCAAAGAATTCAGAGCCAGAGGTCATCACGGGGACAGCACTTCCAAGTGTCCAATTCTCCCTTAATTTACACAGTTCATCAAAACTAATTCCATTCCAAACAACTGAATCAGAAGTCACATGCACAAACGCAGGTCTACACATAACAATTCTCATTTTAAACTTGCAACACAGAAAATTGAATCACTTCTCATCTGCTACCTGCTCCCCTGCTTTTCTTAGAGCCACATCTCAACACTCAGCAGCCTAACCCATGCTGTAAGATCCATGCTCCCGTTATCCCTTACTTCATTATAATGGCAGCACAAGCAAAAAGGGGAACTCAAGCGTAAAATTTCAGCTGTAGGTTAAAAGCAGCCATTCCACAAGAAGCTCTGTCCCTTTGCACTGCACGGGCTGTTTATCATTGCAAAGGAAACACAAGATATCAGATGGCAGAACCCAAGTGGGGAATTAAGTCCTTGGAATTTGTGGGGACAGGCTGAGAGCTGCGAGTGTTTGGATTCCAGGGAGAGCTCAGAGCCCCTGCTGGTGCCCAAAGGAGAGCTGGACGGGGGACAAGGTATGGAGGGATAGGACACAGGGAATGGCTTCCAGAGGGCAGGGCTGGATGGGATATTGGGAAGGAATTGCTGGCTGGGAGGGTGGGCAGGCCCTGACACAGGGTGCCCAGAGCAGCTGTGGCTGCCCCTGGATCCCTGGAGTGTCCAAGGCCAGGCTGGATGGGATTGGAGCAGCCTGGGACAGTGGAAGGCGTCCCTGCTATGGAATTAAGGTCTTAAGGTCTCTTTCCACCCAAACCATTCTATGATTGCAAGCCATTATTTCTCTTCATCTCACTTACATTCAGGCAGGCTGAGCAGAGCTCATCCCCTGAACTCCTTCCCACAGCAACCAGAGGGAGGAGGTTCAGAGTCAGATAACCTCAGCCTGGAAACTGCAGCCTGGAGCATCAAGAGCATCACCTCCCCTCCTTCCCCAGCAAACAGAAAAAGCTTAGACACCACCTTAGCCCAGGCACTTGAATTTTACAGTGCTAGAGTTCCACGAGATTAATTCAGCCTCAGGGATGGGATTTAAAATTTGCTACGTTTCCTCTACAAGTAGAGGAAAGAAGACTGAAATCTCCAGAGGACTATCCCGATTAAAATAAATCCAAAATTAAAAGCCTAATTTCGGTGGTCTGGAGCCCTCTGGAGCCATCAGTGTCTCGGCAAGGAAGAGACACAGAGCCACGTTTAGGTGTGGTATCACCCCAAGTTTTGAGGCACATAGAACAGTACGGTAATAACAGCAACAATAATTACAGCACTTTGTTCTTACAAAAAACTTTCAATTAGTGGATCCTGGACAGCTCTGAGGTGGTTATTAACCTATTTTGTCCACGGGGGAAACTGAGGCAGGCAGCAGCCTGCAGCTTGCTCAAGGCTAAGGAGCAGAGGAGCTCAGCCTGGCTGAAAACAACATTCCCCCTCCAATTACCGAGCTATTTTTAACTGGTGAATGTTTGAGGAGTTTAGAAGCAGTGCTTAGGAATGCTTTTGGGAAAGGTGCAATAGCTAGAAAGGCTACACACAGAGCCCCAGGAGACACAGCTCCGCCACCCTCCTCCACCCCTTGGCTGTGAACGTGGGCACTGATGGTCTCAGCCTCACCACTCTAATTGAATTTATTTCTATGGAACAAATGAGAATACTGAGACATTTTAAAGTAATGAAATACCTAAGAACGTCCTCATTTACACTTGATGCTTAAATTTAAGAGAGAACTCCCATTTACTTCCAGATTACACAAAACATAGAATGGACTTTATTACCTATATAAATTTTAAGGTCAGATGATCATAATCAAAATAATTGTATTTTGTGTGCCAAAACCTAAAAGACTTATCCTAAGTGACCTGCCAAAATAATTTTACAGTGGACACTTCAGTTACTGATCCATACTGATACACAAAACTACAGGGTGAAGTGACAGCCTTTTTGTTTCAGATAAGCAACACAAACCTGGCATTAATTAAAACGTGACCCAGACCTGCCATTTCAAAAGTATGTGCAGCTCAAATGGCACAAACTACCTGAACCCTCAATTCCCAAAGGGGAGTGGGAGCTGGAGATTCTTGCTTTTTTGTACTGTTAGCAACATAAAACACTTAATTGCTATTTAGATTTATTTATTTATTTCAGGTTACAGTAGTTACATTTCAAAATTTACAGGGTTAAGCAAATAATACATTGTAAATACAATAAAAAACAATAGCAGTGTAACAACATTCTCTCTAAAATCATGAAGTGAACTTTATCAGTGAATCCACTTTCCTGACATTTTCCTTCATTTCACACAGTAAAGCTTTTCTGTTTGGTGTTTTTTTTAAAACCATAATAATAAAATAAAATCAAAACAACATGATCAAATTATTATCTGCTCTCAGACTTGATACTTTTTAACATACCACATGAAAAGAAAACTCAAAAATTCAAGTCTTGCTGAACAACATTCATACTTTCAGGCTTTTTGATGACTAGATGGAAAATATCTTGGATTTAATTTACCAAATTAAGAATGAAGATAATAAATCATTTTTCATTGTGCGTTAAGCAAAGACACATGGAATATGGCTATGGATTGAAAATACTGGGAAGGGGCATCCACTTTGTATCTCATTACAGGAGATTTTCTGTGATGCTGCCCAACACTGCAGTAATTGTAGCAGGTATATCAACCAGATCTCTTCCCCAGTTTTACCTGGGGAAATGTCTCAGGAGGGTTTTGGAAATAGTCACACCCTTACACAGCCATGGCAGTTAAACCGAGTAAATAATTCCCTGTGTAAATACAACTTCCATCAGGAAAAGGCAGCAAACATGCACCCCTGGACAAAATATCCCACCTTCCCACGCACAAACTGCACCTTTCCATGGAAGGACTGATACAGCCTCTGCTGTATCCCCTGCTCCACCACTCTGCACTTGAAATCCCTCCTAATTTAATAAGCCGATTTTTCCATGTGCCTTCATTTTGCTGACCAAGAGACTAATGAAATTTGTGAGAAAAACCAGTTTTTGGCTTCGTGTTTTGCAAGGTACTGTCCATCTCTATCAATCAGCCTGATTATTTTGGCTTCTACAGTACAAATCACACATTGCATTTGTTCTAACACGTGTAACTGCAGTGGTCACAGTGCAGACCCCCATTACTTTAAAAACATCTACTCAACTGGCCTGAATTACACACCCCCATCAGGCACTCCCCTCAAGGTCAGCTGGAGGATTCTCTGGACAAAAAACTGCAGAGTAATTTCAATTTTTAATGAGATTAAATGCTAGCCCCATTAAAACCAGTAGAAAATTTCTACTACTATCAATGGGACTAAGGTTTAATTTCTTAATGCCCTTGAAATATTATTTATAAGTTTATCCACATGCAGTATGTGGGTACAGAAAGAGACAAAATATATTAAATGAGAAAGCAGTGATAATAAGTATGTCGAAATTTGTAACATAACTGCCAAATATAATCCTGTTTCATTGAAGTTAAAATTGGTTTTCCAGTCTTTACCCTAGCAGCTCAGATAAAATAACCCAACAATCCTGCACAAACACTAAAAGACACTGATCCTAAAAAAATAGATGTGTATTTCTGCCTGAATTATTTTGTCCTAGTACTGTTAAAAATGACACTGAAAGTTTTACATTTTGACTCTTTTTTTCCCTGCACTATTTTTGCAATAGAAAATTTGAAAAAAGTTTCATTGCCTAGAGTTTCTTTTATGTTATATGATTTTTTTCCCCTTAAATAAAACCTGACCATTCAGATATTTTTTCCTAAAAACCTTCCTTACCAAACCCCATTGAAAGGAGTATGAATGCCTTGGCAAGAACCTGCAGGCAAGCCTGCAAAAACACTGCACAGTGAAGGCCCTGGACTCCTAAAAAGGGACAGATTCTAGAAGGATATCCTTTTACTGCAATGTCAGCTTGACATTTAGTGAAATTTAAACTGAGCCTTTATATATAAAGGCTTACTTATTTTGCAGTTGCACAAAAAAACATGAAACCAAAACTGCTGTGTTTCAGCTGCTGCTAAATCCCAACTCTGGGGCTGTACAGGTGCTCCACTCCTCCAAGCTGGAACAGCTGCCATGTTGAAAATATAAAATTCAATATTTAAAAGTGATAATGTAGGAGCCTGAACCAGAGGAGCTGTGGCTGTCCCATCCCTGGAAGTGTCCCAGGCCAGGCTGGATGGGGCTTGGATCAGCCTGGGGTAGTGGAAGGTGCCCCTGCCCATGGCAGGAGGGTGGGACTGGAGGAACTCTAAGGTCCCTTTCCAACCCAAACCATTCCATGATTCTGTGAATAGGCCAGTTAGGTCTAAACTGGCACCATTATCCCTGGAATTACACCAGTCTACACCAGCTCACCTGATTAGATGCATCTGACCTTTTCAAACAGTAAGTAAAATTCCTTAAAGGAATTAAAATGATTCTTTACACCATTCCGAAGCATAAATCCTGGAGCAATTAGAGAAACTCTAAATTATCTGTGGTTCTCCATGTCTGTGCAAAACTCTCACTGATTTCTCCCCTACTTGTTAAACCTGGTTTTGAAGTACTTTGATGAGATGTGAGCATAAACACACATATAACTCAGTGTTGAAAAGTAGATGAGTTTTCTTCTGATAGTCCTAAAGTAGTCTTAGATAAGTCAGACTGTTTCCATGAGATACAGAATGGGTAAGATAAAAATTTATGTTAAAATTTCATCTGAAGAAATTTTAACTCCCTGAGGGTTTCTAGTCGAAGCCCTTTGAAAATAAGAGCTTATAATGGAAATCATGACAAACTCAACTGCAGCCACGTCGTAAAAATATAGTGAAAATATTCCCAGGAGGCAAAAAAAAAAAAAAAAAAAAAAAAAAAATCTGAAACTATGTGGAGATGCCAAAGACTGCCACACACAGTTAAAGCACAGAATCATCTCTAGTATTGGCACCTGGAGGTTGGTTCCTTCAGGACTCTGCACCTCCCAGATTCAGAATACAGAGCAAGAAGAGAAATTTCCTGATTTGCCCCGTTTATGGGCAAATCCTTTACCAGGCAGGCTATGCTACACCTGAACAACAGGACGTGGGGTTCCCCTCTCTGTTTCAGGTCAAACATAATTCCCCACACGTGGAAAACCAGCTCATGGAGCAGATACCCAGCTGTGCACATCAGTGCACACTCTTAATTTCAATGAGAGGGTTTGTGACAAAACTGAAGATTTGGCTCTGGTTTTGAGCAAAGTGGAAAGAGTGGCCAAAAGAAACATTATTTACCATTTACAAAACAATTTACAGCCACTCATCTTGCACAAGTGTTTTTAGCCTTCATCTAGGCAGCTTTCATGGGGAAATTAGGTTAAAATTATATCTAATAGGAATTATTCCCTCAATCTTCTAGGAGCCTTGAGATAATTTGATCCTAGAAAGAGTACTGCTATAAAGTCTGTATGCTCAACTTCTGTCATCCTCTGCTTGTTCTTTTATGTTCACAGCTGCTTGCATTGAAAATAACAGTCATCAGTGATGGAAAAAATAAAAGATTTAAATTTTTGCCTCCAGTAACCAAACACAATTTTTTATCTATTCATACACTGAATTATTTCAGTATTTTTTCTTTCTTTTTTGTTTTTTTCTTTTTAAAAGACTACCTGACCAATACATTGAACATTTGCAGAAATGTCACTGGCTACATACCTAATTAAGTTATTATCCATTTATGAGATACATATGTAAAGGTGTTTCAGTCTGAGAGATAAATAAGTTCAACTGAACTCCTTACACAATTTGTTCTGAAATACCTAAGTGTTCCATATATACTATTTTACAAAAAAGACTATGGGCATGCTTACAGACATACACATTAAAATAAACCAGTCACTGCAAAAAGCTGCTTCTGCATGCAGGGGAAGATTTGTAAAGTTGTCATGCTTTAAAATATTCTGCTCTTACCATCATCATAAAGAGATTCATACATATATCTCTATATATATCTATATATATATATCTATATATATATATATATATAATCTGTGAACACCAGAATGATCCATTTTGGTGAGGGTTGTTTTATCAGCAAATACTCTTCCCTGAAAGATCTTTTTAAACAGATAAGGATAAGCTTTTAAACTGCAATCATACCTAGAACAACTTGTTTAACTTTTACCTGAAATGCACATAATTTCACACAAGGGAGTTTTCTAACAAGTTCGTATCAAAACCTTTGTATCAAAATTATGCATGAAGGTGATCTGAAAAGACTTTATCCCAGTACTTAAAAATTATCTCCTGCATAGTCTTTCAAATAGTTACTCTGAAAATAACATAGGTCTCTAACTTCTTTTTTTTTTTTAATGAAGGCATCATGTACTTTTAAAAAAAGTCTGTCTAGCACAAGAATAATGTTAAAATACCAGTGTTGGTATTATACTGATAATGAAAAGTATTTCTTGAGTTCCTGCTACAGGTTTGATCCAAACTGTCACATAAATTGATGGAAAAACTCCCACTGACTTCAGGGAGGGTAAAAAAAAGTCTGACCTACACAAGATACTGTGGCAACTCCCAAGAGGAGGAAAAGCAAGCAAACTAAAATAATTAGGAAAAAAAGGACTATGGTTTAAAAAGCAGAGTAACTGAGCTAAAGGAGACCCAAGTGTTTTCTTTATTTAAACTGCAGACTTTCATTTTCCATTGTAAAAATTCTGAATTAATTTTCATTAGAAATTTCTATCAAGTTCTACCTGATGATAAATATACATTTTTTTGGTAGCTACAGAGAAGTTACTTCACATGAAGGAAGGCCTTATTGGAGAGGTGACCAAAAAATCCCCATGAGTAGCAATAACAGTAAGAATTAAATATTTCTAATATACAGTTTAAAGAAAGCCTACTTAAACATCACAGTTTCAAGCCTGCCTATTCAGGATAACTATTAGTACAAAAAAAAGAACCCACAAAACAGCAAGTTGTTGCCTTGCCTAAATGGATGTGATGCTGTGGCAATCCCCATCACAAGTGAAGGATGATTTTGGCGGCGTGGTCCCGTCTGACCCAGGCCAGCAGCCATCAGACCACCAGGGTGTCTGCTTATCAAGCCTTCCTTCAAATTCCTGTGCCCAGGCTCAATCCATCCCCTGATGGCTGCTTATCTGAGGGCAGACAGGATTGTTTTTATTCCAGCGTGAAGGATGTGGCTGGGCTGTATTTACAGGAGGAAGCAGGTTGGGGTGGCTCATCTCACCCCAAAGTTATCTCTTAGGGACCACTGATAAGCGAGGTTAGGGACAATTTGTGGGAGAGAAGGACACTGCCAGGAGGGCTTATCTCTTCCCACTGAGACCCAGCGAACAGCAGAGCAGACCCTGGAATTGGTGGAGATGAGCTGCACCCAGACCAAGCACACAGAGACGTGTGTGCACGTGGCTGTGTGTGCACACTGCCTCCACAAACATGCCACGTGCAACACAACAGCGACACTGATAAAAACCCTGGACAGGGAATGAACTGCTGAATGGGAGAAAGAAAAGGAATTAAATCTGCTGTGCACGCTTGTTACAGATAGCTAAATTCTTAGGATAAGCTTACTTATTAGTTCTGCCTAAAAATGAAGAAACTATTGTGTGGCATTTTCAAGCTGCAAAAGAGAGAGTTAAGGAAATGTCATGGGTCTGAATGTAGTCTGAATCTCTAGGGTGCTTTACCACTTTAAATATAAAACTTATTTTCTTATATAAATGTTTTAACATGCAAAAAGGGCATCTGGATGAATACCCTGAATGCTATTGTAGCAAACACAGCCCTACTGCTTTTGGGGTATCTAGACAAGGATTCTAAGTTATATTTTCCCAAGTTTGGTGATGAAAGCTTAGGGTGGCTCCCCCATACACCTTTAAAGGTGTTCATATGTGTGTACTGGCACATGCAGGTGAGTATACTGTGATTTTTTTTAAAACTACATATATTCACTATAAATTAAGAAAAACAAACAGTATCATGGTAATAAAACCCAAAAGAGAAAACAAAACAAACACATACAAAGAGAAAAGCAAACCTCGTTTTTAGCAGAATCCAAAATAACATCAAGATTGCAAAGATCAGATTTTTTTTTTTTTTTAAGTTTATGATTGATTCAGATCAGGCTCTGCCATATTCCCATTCTCTGGAAAGACAGGCGGAAAATTGTTATTAAAAGTCACTGGAAACTCTAGCGCGGCATCGGCATTTTGATAGCCCGTGTAGGAATTAAACGGCTGCTGAGGAAGTACTTGGCTATCAGGCATCTGCACGAAAGCCCCTGACTGTGTGGTAGGGGGGGTTCTTTGGCCAACTAGTTGGATTTTAGGTTCCCTGGGCTCCAGTTGTTGCTTGCTCTCTTCGTCCGTGTCAAGACGGGTTAGCTTTTCTATCCACATGCGAAATTTCTCCTCTGTCTGCCTCTGCATCTCGGCAAAGCAGTTCATGGCCTCTTCCAGGACATTGCCTATGCAGTTCCTATCCCACACGGTGCCCCTGTCAAGCAATCCTGGAATTTCCCTGGTCGCTCCTCCAGATCCCCCAGCACGACTGAAGCCAGCTTTAAAGACATTGAGGCCATTTGATAAGACATCGTTAAGTAAGAACATAATATTGTTTATTAAGGCATGTTAACTGAGGAAAACAACTTTTCTAATTCTGCCCCTTGGGTACAACAACAGGAGAGGAATTAGCATATATTAACCAACAGTATTACTCTTGTAATAAAATTTTACACCCACTGAGGTTATAATAGGAATTTTGGCATTTTTATTCTAGAAGTCTCAGACAATTCTGTCACAAAAGTCTCTTTTTTTTACCAAATTACTCCAGTTCCCTCACCATTTGTTTCAAATTCAGCTGAAGGTGTGAAAAACATTATACAATAACATGTTTAGTTCTATTAACCTGCAATCCAAAATGCTATTTTTTAACTGACAAACCTGAATAATTACGTGTATTTTACTCACACACTTTTATAAATGGGTTGTTAAACACAGGTGGAATTAGCATGAAGCTCTTGGCCTGATTTTGGGAAGCACACAGGATGCTGATGAGGAGAACACAGGATACAAAACACAGGAGCACCATGGGTGGGTTGTGTGAGTGCTCTGCTGACACAGGAGGGGAGAGCATCCTCTGCCAGGCGCGATGGACACAGCTCCATCACAGGGACAACCTGCACGCCACGGAGCCCTGAGCGGCCTCACACCAGCCAGGACCTTGCCCTGAGCCCCCATTCCCATTCCTACAGCCAGTCCTGGGCCAAGCAGAAAACAGGGAATGGTTGGAAGGAAACTGTTCTGCTTCTGGCTGTCCATCAAAAGGACAGTGGAAATCACGGGATTTGGGACTATCAGGAAGAACTGCAGCAGCCAGAAGAGAAGGCCAATCCTCACGGCCTTACTCTACAGATCAGTAACAAAAGGCAGTGGGATCTGTATTTAAAAGTCTGGAATTCACTCAGGAATCATCTAGGAAGCAATAAATCCCCAAGAAAATGAGGCTCTGTACCCGTTTGCGGAATCATGAACAATATGTGCACGCTATCCAAACACACAAATGTTACCTAAGGTAATTCCAAAACAAAAGAAGCATCACATTAAACTGCACAAAGGTAGGGAATATGGAAATTTTATGTCAAATTTGTGGCATCCTCTAGCTTAAGGATAATAGAAAATACTCTAAGAATGAGATAAATCATTGCACAACCTAAGTAAATATTTACTAATAAAAACCTAAGGCACTAAATCTTTATTGGGATTTCACTGAGTACATGAAATTACAGCGTCACTTAAACACTACATTCTTTTTAGGAGCTGCTGAAATGAGGTATACACAGATCCTTCAGGAACAGCTAAACAAAGAACAGGGTTATTGTCTTACTCCTGAAGAGTAATTTTCAAGTCTTTCTCACCCATCTGTTTGCCTATCAGACATGCTGGAAATTCAGCATTCAGATCCTGTGCTAAAAATAATTACTTTATAGCAACTAATTTACATCCCTCTGACTGCATTTTAATTAAACTGAATTAAGCAAAACTGTACCTTTCTTCCTAAAACTTGGTCCCTTTTGTACATTCAACAATTTTTTCCTCCCTGAAAGTATTTCTTCTGTTCATTTAGTTCTAGCACTGACTATCCAATATGGTTCTGTTGATTTGTCTTTAGTGCAGATCTTAACTTAAACTCTAAGGAACTAAGTTAAATCTTTCTGATTTCCACAGACATACAAATAAGTAATGTTAGTTTTTAATTGCAATTTAAACAAAAATTATTGATGGCGATGAGACAATCTTCTCAGGTTTTTAAAGTTAAGAATGAACTAGAATGGTCAAAGTTGACAAAATTGTTTTGTAAACTGAATAAAGTATGCATTGAAATATATACATAGCCCTGGAATATAAATTTTAAAAGGCATCATTCACAGAATATCTCAAATTCACAGCAGAGCAAAACAATGTTTTAAATGCTTCCCATGCATCACTACAACAAGCCTTATTCTTAATTTTAGGGTTAAAAACCCCAAGCCTGAAAATGCATTTTTACACGTTAAAAATGCTAGCATTTATTTAATTGGTCCTTTTTCTGTCTATGAACTTTTAAACTTTAACTATAGTTTAAAGGTTTTTTTAATTATGCCAGGTTTAAAAGAGAAGAAATTTGAAGTCATGAAGGGGTCAGAATCGAAGACTCCTCTCTCATTTTCAAGATGACACATCCAGCAAAACAGCATCTAAGAAATGCCCCAATGCTGTGTTTTTATGGGATCTCCTAAGTACAAACAAAGGAATAACCAAATCCAAAGAAATTTAATTTAGGAAGACTTGAACCAAATTCATCCCTGGCAGATGCTTCATCCAAGATCTGTGCACACATCTTAGGAGAATCTTTGAGTTTACTGCATATTTTAAGTCCTGTCTTTTTTGTTAACAAAGTGAGATACAGCTTTTTCGATATTAACACTCAAACTTTTTGACAAATTTTTGTGATAGCCTAAAAACATGAGTCATCCCCATTTCAATTCAGATTTTTCTGAATTGTAGAAAGCACAATGGTGGCAAAATGCAAAATATTTTTCTATATTATTTGGATTTTTAAAAATGCCTTACTTCTTCCAAAAGAGAAGTGTTTACAAGGCAATAAATATTGATTCCCAGACTTGCTCTCATGCCAATTTCATTCAGTTAATTTGCAGCATCACATATGAAATTGTTTAAAGGAGAAACTTCCTACTGCAGCAGAAAGTCTAGCAGAATCTATTTCAGGACTCCTATGCCATATTTATGTGGTGTTCAAAAATGGCAAAATCTTAAATGCCAAAAGAGAGGCTAAGTCATTAAAAGGTAAAAAATTGTTCCTCATCTGCAATAATCCAAAAATCACGGCATTATGTGAAATAAATATCCAAATATTACGACTGCTCACATCAGTGAAAAGGTTCTCAGGAACATCCCTAAAGTTTAGACTGAACCTGCACTTTCAGGTGTAAATTAACACCACAGGTTGCATTCAGAACACCGTAACTTACATTGGGCTGAGCTTCTGTGCAGCTCACAGTACTTGCATTGAAGTATTACCAATAAAATCTCGACTCTTCAGTCTTCCTCGAGGTGAAGAACAAGCCTGACACTATTTTAACCCACAGTACCTTTAAGTTCAGCAGACAGACCTATCTACTGTACAACTGCTCTGTTTGTAATTTCACAGTGTCACCACCATCATGTATTTAAATAAACATTTTCTTTACCTTACAAATTTAGCCAAACATATTTCAGAGCCAGTGATGTGGATGGTTTAAGAAAAGGTTTATTTGAACTACTGCACTATTTAAATGGAAGAGTTTTAGTGACACATGAGAGACTACTGTATTATCAAATGTGGCAATTTAATTTTTCAGACCACACACAGGCAAACTGCCTGCTGTAACACTACCTGTGTTGACAGCTTAAGAGCCTGTGCAATTTTTGTCATGAGGGCCAAATCAACTGTCACTAAAAATTTTAAAGCACCTCTGTAGGCAAAGCTGTTTTTCAGGCAACAGAAAGCAAAAAATAAAAATGTGACGTTGAGTAAGTAACCACAACTGCAGCTGAATGTCCAAACACAGACTAAGGGGAAAACATGCTGCCTGTAAAAAACTCATCTTCATCAATGTGTACAGGTAACTATTAAAACTGAAAGGCAGAAATTATTTATGCTTATGTCCTGACACTGAATTCAAACCTTTCAGTTTCCACTGTGAGCAGAGAATACTGGCGGCCTGAAATTATTCCAATAATGACTTTTGATACTCTGCATTGTTTTCTATCCACACATTTGCTCCCTCAGTTTTGAGGCTATTCACAGTGTTTTTGCAGCCAGGAGAAGGAACTGAGCCCTTTGCCAGCTGCAGGCAGAGGTATGGCAGATGGCCTGGGAACCCACCACCGTGACAGAGCGCTGGGAGTCCAACCAGACTCGCGGCTCCACCGCAGCTCTGAAACCACAACGTCTCCTTCACCCACAAGCAGCACAGGATGCGTTTTTGGACAAACCACATCTTTATCTCCACAGAGGGTATTTTTCTCTCGCACTTTCAAGGCGTTTCCCACAAAGCAAAGATGTTTCTATTTAAAGGAAAAACGCAGTGTGGCAGGTAGGCATCAGACCCCACCTCAAACCTTTCAATGTCTTAAACAGAACTCAGGACCGAGCAGGTGATACGTGCTGTGAAATTAGAATAAATGTCAGTGTACCTCCCTTGGTTTTGAAGCACTCTTGTGGTTTGTACACTCTTGCACTGCAGGTGAAGCTGGGTCTTGGTGTAATCATCACTAGTAATCAAGCTCTGCATGTGATGGGACCCCTTCACCAAATGCACCTTGTGGTCAGGACCAAGAGTCAAATACAGAAGCACCCAGGGATATACAAAAAATATCCTAGAGTGGTTTCAGATCCCCACAATGTCCCTTAGAAACCTAAGTACACCTGAAAATACCATGTGGTGCCATTCTGGGTCACAAAGTGCTTTCATGACTTAAAAAAAGAATGTGACCTGAGGTACTTATTCTGTGTGTTTTGGGGTTTTTTGAGAGGTGGGGAAGAACATGTCCCAAAAATCAATGAAATAGTCTTTTTCAACAGGCTTTAAATTAGGTTTAAATTACCCAGAGTGTAAATATTATAAATAAAAAGGCAAAAACTGTGAAAGCTACAAGACTGACTAACTACTAAATAGGTAAAAATAATTTTAGATCGCTATTAAAAGTTTACTACACAATAATTACAGGAGAATATTATGCCTTTTCCAGACATTCTAATAATAAACATTTACTTCCTTTGTGCAACCTGTTTCCTAGCAGGTGTGGGAAAAATGCCAGTTTTCATGGTGACAGCATCATCCACCATAATCAACTCAGTTAAATCAGTTATTTGTAAGATCTGCTGCAGTATTTTAAATAATTCATCTAGAAAGCATTAGTTCACTAACTTAATATTGCAGTTTCCATTTAAATGTTCTTGCCCTATGTAAAATGTTATTTTTCTCAAAAAGAAAAAACTTCTAGCACAACAGGCAAAAAGGCATGTAACCCAGTAAAAATTGGCAAGCAAAAAAGTTTATTTTTACGTATTTTTATTTTTATGGATTTTATTTCTGATTGCCATATGATGATGGTTCTATGGTTATAATATGCTGCAATTCACACAAAGTCCTGTCCACAGCACTTGGACTAATAAAATAACAAAGACTCAGCAGACAAAAACCTTGAAGAATTCAACTTTCTTTTGCTAATAAAATGACACTAACAAAATGACAAGAAGGCCCCTATAATTTGCTGCCTCCCAACTTAACAAAGATGTGTCAAAGGTAAGTGCAAAAATTATTGATCCTAATGACACAGGAAAATGGTAACAACTTTGTTACTAAAATGTTGAAAATGTAGGTGTGAATATAGCTTGGGCACCTGTGTAATCATATCTGTATCCTAAAATAGGTGACCAGCTGCAATCTGAAAGAACTTAGAATAAGGCTAAGCAGGTTTGTCATGCACTGACATGTTGAGCTCACAGCACAGAGTAAGTGCAATACTGGCCAGGGCCTTACTGTTACACAGGCAAGAGATCTGCTGTGCCATTTCCAACACAGCTGCCAAGCTGTGGGCTTTATGTATTAAAGCAAAGCTGGCCACTTATCTTAAGAATTAGATTATCACCATCTAAGGGGATTTGACAGCACTGACATGAGTTCGTATAGGCTTACAAAGATCTGAAAAATCCAGAATTCAAAGGTAGTCCTTCCTCCCATTCACCATTTCTATGCTTTGTTGCTGTGCAAAAGTGCACAGGAACCTCAGAACAGAATTTTTAAATTTGCCCACGTCTTGTTATTACACTGCAGTCTTCAAATTTACACAGAGCTGCAGTTCTCCCAGGTTTTTCTCAAGTGTCACTCATCTAACTTAGCATGACAGCTGAGAAACGATGTCAGGCGGTTACAGTTCAGTTTAAAAAACATCCTCTACCTGGTATCTCTGCAGTGATTGTCTTGCTGCTCCCTGAAACCTCTTCGTCATCGTCTGACGAGCTTGTGCTGGAGTCACAGGTCAGGTCACTGTCGCTGGTACTGCTGTCCTGCAGCAGGTTGTACTTCTTGCGAGCAGCTGCCTCCCGCTTCTGCCTCAGCAGCCGGATCCTCTCTTTGTGCTTTTGGCTCCGGTGACCCTTTACCTTGGTAACTCGGCCATTCTGCTTATCACTAGACTGTCGGTTTTTCTTGGCAGCCATTGTTGAAGTCTCACTTTCAGACCTGGATCTCCTGGATTTCCTCCCGACCGCAGCCCCGGACACCGCAGAAGGGTCTCCCTCCGCGGCGGCTTCAGCTTGGCAGGGCTCGTTCTCCTCTGCGGAAGACAACGTGTCTGAGTCAGCCAAATGGCCGCTGGAGGAAGGGGAAAGCATGCAGTGGTTAGAAGAGTCACTCTCATAAACTCGGCCACCAGCTGGCTTGTCGCTCTCCGTGGACGCCAGCTGAGACTCCGAGGAGTCCCGCCTCAGTTCC